>NC_051179.1:69933175-69971622 GCF_013339695.2 Rhipicephalus sanguineus | reverse complement strand
CTGATTTCACTAGCATAATAGCGCTCATTACTGGCATCTCCATAATTATTCAAATGTCATTAGCTGAGAACATGCAAAAAAAAAATCACAGCATATCCACGGAGTGAATGATGATGAGTGGGCGAAGCTGCGGAGGTTCATCGGTAAACCGTGAATCTTCCGTGAATTCTGCCCAGTACATCATCACCGACGTGAGATCGGGCGGCGTTTATACTAAAGGTTCGATGAGTTATGACGACTTGGAGCTCACTTTAATTCCATGTACGCTGTGAATTTTCATTGTTTAGAAAACCATTGCTTTAGAAAAATCTGGCGTCTTTCGTTAAGCAAGCTGGCGTCTTTTTCGTTTTGCTTTAGAAACATCTGGCGTTCTTTCGTTTTGCTTTTACAAAACATCTGGCGCTTTCGTTGGTTTATTTCATCAACAACGGCGTTTTGAACAAAATTTTATTGTTTAATCACGCACAGGAGTCTCACCAGGCACTACCTTGGAGGTAAAATGGCTGCTAATGGGAATGAGAGACAGAAGAAGTCGGCTTTTAGCTAAACCTTACACTTCTACTTCTACTAACGTTTCTACTGGACACGCCAATGGCTGCTAATGGGGAATGAGAGACAGAAGAATTCGGCTTTTAGTTAACGCGCACGCTGCGAATTTTTTATTGTTCAACAACGCACAGGAAAAATCTCCCACCGGCAACACCTTGGAGGTCAAAGCGTAAGACTTGTTACGGACTACGACTACTACTCTACTACTACTACTACTACTACTACTACTACTACTACTACTACTACTACACTGACGACGACGACGACGACTACGAGGGACGAACGGGTGCCGCCTTAGGAGCTTCGCCCCTAAAAAAAATCACAGCATATCCACGGAGTGAATGATGATGAGTGGGCGAAGCTGCGGAGGTTCATCGGTAAACCGTGAATCTTCCGTGAATTCTGCCAGTACATCATCACCGACGTGAGATCGGGCGCGTTTATACTAAAGGTTCGATGAGTTTATGACGACTTGCAGCGCACTTTAATTTACATGTACGCTGTGAATTTCATTGTTTAGAAAACCATTGCTTAGAAAACATCTGGCGTCTTTCGTTAAGCAGCGCGTCTTTTCGTTTTGCTTTAGAAACATCTGGCGTTCTTTCGTTTTGCTTTTACAAAACATCTGGCGTCTTTGTTGGTTTATTTCATCAATCAACGGCGTTTTGAACAAAATTTTTATTGTTTAATCACGCACAGGAGAAATCTCACCAGGCACTACCTTGGAGGGAAAGAATGGCTGCTAATGGGAATGAGAGACAGAAGAGTCGGCTTTAGCTAACGCTGCGAATTTTTATTGTTCAACAACGCACAGGAAAATCTCCCCACCGGCACCACCTTGCAGGTCAAAGCGTAAGACTGGTTACATACTACGCTACGAGGGACGAACGGGTGCCGCTATAAGGAGCTTCGCCCCTAAAAGTTGCGAGTGCATGCTAGCAGCATCATGTTTATGCGACGACTGTAGCCAATAAGAACGATCTGAATAAGATTGAGAACTGGGCAAGTTGGTAAGGATCTAATTCTAAATCCTATTCAGCGTAATTTCTAGTACACGGCCGGGGCTCCTTTCTGTGTCCCAATCCTCAAAATACTCGCTATGAAGAACGATCTACCGAACCGCGTGTAAGACGCGAAGTAAGACGATGAAGTACGATGTCGTGGGTTCGACTTCCCGCTATTTTTCATCCAGCATCTGGACGAAGGCAGAGCGCAGGATCACTTGTGTGCTCAGGTTTGGGCGTACGTCGAGGAAGCTACTCCACGCAGTAAATGTTAATACAGAGTTAACGCTCATACTGTACGTGACAGCAATAGTAATCACGCGTAATTAAGCTTGAGACGTCAACTTTTTAGACGATCTAACCGCGCGCAATAGTTCCAGCGCAGCAAAGCGCCGCTAGCACGAGGTTAATTGCGACACGCCGTAATGCCAATCAACAGAGTTGTCTCTGTCAGCGGCTGCCGGTGGTCAAAAGAAAGAAACAGCAGCGTAAGCATGCCGACGACCGAGCGATAAGTGGATTGTACTAGGCACCACACACACGGCGGCATGACCTTATCGGGACTTCCGGCTGCCGGACGCGTGTCCGCATGCCTAATTTACCGCCGGTGCTCAGAGCCGGCACCGTCGAACGATATATTAGCGCTAGATTTGCTTGGGATACGCTTCTAAAAGCGGTTGGTGCAAACAGAGATAGCCTTTCGAGATTAGGTCGGCACGCGACTAAAATAGCGACAGAAAAACAGTGCTTCGGTACGCAGGTCCTCCCCAAGTGCAAAATCGCTGTCATCGCGGCGCGCGCGTTGGGGTTGTCACAGGTAATTCGAATTGGTGAATATAGCCATACGCGTGCGCACAGGGGGCCAGTCTGCTCCCCCCCCCCCCGATCACCTAAGGGGGCGCCAAATATGCCCCTAGCATAGGCGTGCGCAGGGTTCCCAATCAAGGGGGGGGGGGGCGAAGGTTCATTGCAGCCCCCCCTTTGCTATGTCAGAGTATGGGGCAGATTTTGCCCCCCCCCCCTTTTAGGTGGCTAAGGGGGGCGCCCCCCACCCCTTGTGCGCACACCTATGCCTCCTTCCTTTGCTCTGTCGGACCTTTCCGGTCGTTGCTTGAAGTTCAGAGCTACAGCTGTGCAGGTTTTGATTGTAATGGCAGCCGATACCCCCGAAATTGCATTTTAAGAACATCCTACTTCCCCACCGCTAGCCTCGGAAAGCCGGGGACCAAAGGCAGGCCGTTGAGAGAACCACGTCATCGCTTAATTTTCATTTTTGCGATCGTTGAGAAGCCTGTTTTTTTTCGGACTAGACCAATTTCGGGGGGAGGGGACAGGGGGTCCTGCACTGAAACTGCGCGCCATCCTAATGAAAAACCCTGCGTACGCCTACGGCTATAGCATGTTGAGACCGCGGACCTCCTCGATTATACACCCATTACAGACCGAGAATGCCCGAGGGTGGTGCCATTCAGCCAACGAGCGCTGCAACAGATGCAGTGCCCCGGAGCACTCCAGGACGACAAATCCGAAGGGATCCAGCATACGTTACGATAGCGATGGAGATGGTTTCTCAAGCAAGTGCATCATCGACGAGTTCTTCACGTGACAGTGCCTAAAAGGTGACGAAAAAGCTTTCGCTTTTGAAACAGTTACTAGCGCTGTCACTGAAACAGAAGTGGTAGTAGTAGTAGATCACCGCGCACGCAAGTAGTAATATTAACCAACCCTGACGACGCCCGGTATAGTGTAAATTAAAACGCATTACTACATCCCGTATACTCTACCAGTAAAACGCCAGCGACCGCAAGTAGGTATCGTACTAGCTAAATGCTGCAGTTACTAAACTTTTACTGCATTTTAAAAGAGTGCATATATCCTCAGCTCCGTAGCTTGACAGTTAAAGACAACAGATGAAGCCCAATTAAAATCGATACGAACGTTCCCTACACGAAAGGCAGATAAGGACGAACACACTGCCGCCGTGACCGCTCTCTTCCCAATTCTCCCGTCTCCGCTCCTATGTCGATTTCCATACGAACTCCGTAACGAGCCACCTATACGCCTGCCTAATGACTCCCAAAGGTTGTTATTTTTCTTCGGTATCGGGAGCATGGGCCGGCATTTAGGTTTCGGTTGCGCACACGCTCGTCGACTCCGAGGAGCAAAGTGAACACGAGGGGGGGGGGGGGGGGGTCTTTAACACGTAAGGTCACCTGGTGTCGCCATCTTCTTCGACGTGTCACCACGAAAGCGGGAAAGCGCGAGTGTTGGGGTTGGGTTAAAGGCGTACTAATGACCTCGGACAAAAGGGGCGACAGCCTTTACTATCGTCTCGCAAACGTATATCTTCTGTTGTTCACATTGTCCTTCTTAACTTTGCTCTTCTGCTGCTCAGAGATCTCGACACCGTCGTTCTTCTCGTAACGAGGCTATCGCTCTCGCTAAAGTACCGGTTGGTCTTCGTCATCCTCGCGGAGTCCAGTTCCGGCAACCGCCGGCGAAGAAGAATAAGAATAAGAGGAGTCCCTCGGTCGAGACGAAGCGAGGCGCCTTCGGCGTTTTTCGGCGACCCTGGGTCCCTAAAACGGGGGTACCAGCTCGGAGCCTGGCCGATTAAGGTCGCCACTCGCAGGCCGCCTCTCCCTCTTCGTTGTCGTCTTCTCGAATCTCCTTCCCTCTCTCATTTCTCCCGTCCATTTTGAGAAGAGAGTGCCTCCTCGACATCCGCATGAGCACATGGTTGCTTACAGTGTAGTTTTGCCTATAATGATGCCCTGTCCGTTGTCGCGCCAGTAAGGAACTCGGCGCGCCGGAGCGAAAGCACGATGTGGCCGGCGCCGCTGTCCCGGACCGTGAACGAGACCGGGTCCTGCAAACCGTCATTAGAGCCCCGTGACAGTGCTCGAGCGCCGCACACACGTAAAAACACATAGAAATGAGCGCGAAACGAAGCCCGGTCGACCATCGGTGGAACGGGCGAGTCTGAGGAGTTTAAACACCGTCCCAGCGACTGCGACGAGAAGAAATAAGCTTTTAGGAGAAGAAGTCTTGCAACACTTCGTGATGTGTCGGAGTGTGCGTGTATATATATATATATATATATATATATATATATATATATATATATATATATATATATATATATATATGCTGGTGTGAGTGCGACTAATGGGCACTTATTGCAGAAACGCATATGTTGATATGTTGTACGCGCGCGCTAACGCCACACGCTCATAATGTATAATGTCGATGCACAGTTTACTCTCGCAACGAGCGAGCTGCCGACGGTCGTCCGACCGAGACTCTCCTTTTGTGCCAACGCTGCGTCAGCACGCTCAGTTAGGGTCACATTTTCAGAGGTCCAAAAGGTGGTATTCCTTAAAATACACTGAGTGGACTATCACATTGAGCGCATGCCGATTGAGCAGATCTCGACAGCTGGTGAACTGGCGCCAATAGACACTGCCGACTATCCAGCCCTGTCAAATGAGCGCGTGCTAAAACAGACCGTTCACTTAGCGGACTCTTGCAGAATGACCCCCCCCCCCTCCCCAGTGTGCAGGCATAGCTAATGCGAGGAAGGTACTTACCGTAGGACGACTCCCTTGACCGCGGGAATGGACTCCTGCAACTGGATGTCCCCGACATCGTCTTCTATGGCACGGCGAGGTACTCTTGGCTAGGGACCTGCAGGAGTGACGAAAGAATAATGACTGAATACGTAATGTCGCATACACCGTTAATCATACCGCGTGCGCTATCGCCATATTTCAGACGAGAAGATGTTATATGGATAAATGACGTCACAACAGTTGAGCAACCGTGAAGCCAAAAGAGTACATCGACATATATCACGACGATTGCTTGAATATATTAACGGGTACTACCGTGGTGTCATTTTTTAAAAGAGTATGACGTAATCAATATTCACGATTAGCGTAAATGTAGGCATTAACTTTTATCAACCGTTTATAAGCAGGTCTGACCCATCAGGGATTGATAAGAGTTGTGAACTATCAGTGCAACTCCAAATTGCTTACAAACGTACGTCATAAGCCACCGTTGTTTTGGTTCGCTTGTTTTTCGCGAATTACGAAACGCAGTGATTTCAGTTTGCCGATTATACCTGTTCTTAACGAATACGAAACCTTAGGAGGACACAAAATAAAGAGGGAAACTTTATTATCACGGAAAAAAACTTCAATAGGATTACAACACCGCGTTTCTTTTCTAGAGTGCTTGTTCGTTGGCTCGCTATGCGCCCCGCTATAGCACATTCATGCTTCAAGCGGACTACGGAACGATAAGACGGTAACTACAAGAAAAAAAAATGAGTAGGGTACGCTAAAGAGAGAATCACAGCTCAAAAGACGAACGCCTTCTTATGTCCTCGACCTTTATTCCCGTTTACCACAGAAAGTTATCGCGCTGGGATTGCTTTCATATTCATCCTCATTCATTCATTCATTATCATTCAGTCATTCATTCATTCATTCATTCATTTCATTCTTCTTTCTTTCTTTCTTTCTTTCTTTCTTTCTTTCTTTCTTTCTTTCTTTCTTTCTTTCTTTCTTTCTTTCTTTCTTTCTTTCTTTCTTTCTTTCTTTCTTTCTTTCTTTCTTTCTTTCTTTCTTTCTTTCTTTCAGCTTCGTTCAACCGACAGTCGATGACGCTTGAACACTTCCGACGGAAGGCACGGCGCCAGCTAGACTGGAGTAACTGTCGTCTTGGTCAAAGTACGGTGAATTACGAGATAATACCAGAGGGCGAGGCAGAGAAAGAACGGGTGTGTAAAGGAGAGCAGCGCGTAAGGGAGACGCCAGGAAGCATACAGACAAACGGGAGGCGGCGTCGACAATGAACGGCCCCTTGTGGCGTATAAATGACCGCGAGACATGTCTACAAATGCGTCCCGAGGGAGTGCCGCTCTCCATCGTTTCGGCGCATGGACGACGCGTTGCTCGGAAGTCGTCCCGGAACAATGGCTCGGCCGGAGCCGGAAACGGTCTCGCCGACACCGCTTCGACGGTCAGCCCCGGGCACGGACAAACCACTGCGTACAAGCTCAGCGAAACGGATGTACGTACGTACAAGCCGGCGCTCTAACCCTCCTATTATATGCGCCATGGGAATGGCGGATTGTAATACACATGCTGTACGCTTTGCTTGACCACTGGTTTCAGAGAGGCAGCGCCGCTGTGTATATATAGCTGCCTTCGGTTGAAAGATTTATTATCTGCCGGAGCTTGTACTAACGTCCATCTCCCACTTACTGCGGTTTGTGATGTACTGGCTTACCGCGTTTACTTCCATACAACCAGCACTGTCTAGCACTAACGTTTGCTAACTGTTGGATAGTGTTGGCTATAGTGTCGACTAATGACGGATAACAACGGCATTTCCCTGTGGCCTTGAAGAATACCATCTACACTCTAAGAAAAAACTAAAGAGTATGTGTTACTCTTTTTCGGTGAGGCCTGACTTGACACGCATATGACTCTCTTTAAAGAGAGACATTAACTCTCTCTTGAGTCCCACGACTCTAGGACGAGAGTGTAGTGATCTCTAAAGAGAGTTCACGTGTCTCTTTAAACAGAGTCATATGCGTGACAATCCCGGAGTCCCAAAAAAGAGTAAAATGACTCCCTTTTTTCTTTTTTTTAGAGTGTAACGATCTCGCATACAGGTGACTTCCTTTTGCCTTACTTTCCACTTTGCAAGCCTAGCGTCAGTTTTCAACAACGAGGTTACTGAAAGAAAAACGAGGGCTTATGAATTTCTCTTATCGATAAAGACGAGCGCCAGAAAGAAGGTGGTGAGAAAAAAAAAATGTAGTCAATGCAATCCCTCAAAGCGCATTAGTCTACAGTACCTGCTTTCCAAGCCAATATGCAAAAATAAGAGGGAAAAAGAAAGCAGCCCCGGAAGCGTCGTCTCGTCAAACTGAATCACCGAGAATTCCAGAGAGACACGTTGAAAATGCACCCATTCCAAACACACGACGAATATTCTGCCGTGCTATCGAGTCGCGGTTATGGAAATAGCTCAGTTTGGTAATCGCGCTAAGTTCCAAGCCGCATCTTTGTCTTTTTTTTCTTGAAGCCTAACTGAAATTGGCCTAAATCCTTGAGCTCTTTCTTTTTCCTGTGGCACGCACGAGTGCTTGTCTTCCAGTTTAAGTGCAACTCAGAACTTGAGTTTTGCTATATATGCACCTTCGCGTTCGCTTTGCAACACGCTTTTTTGCTTCGACGCCTTTCGTTTCAGCGGTTTCCGCCTGTTCACCACCACTTTGCTTGTTCATCTTATAGTGAATTCGTGCGACCGTCTTTTGCCACAACCACAGGAAGAATAAACTAAACAACGTCATGCGGTTATGCGCACTTGTGTATCGATGAAGAAGCTACTGCTTTCTAGACAATCTGTCTGTTCCCTTGTTTGTTTTTAGTCCTGCAGAGTATACTGTTTGCTTTACTAAAAATGGCCTTATCCGGGAGACACGCCGGAAACAATACAACTATAAAGAAAGTCACGCACTTTCGTGTCGTGCCCGTTCCCTCTCGGAAATCGTTGCAGCTGTTTTCAGATTGGAACTTAAGGAACCAGCTTCCCCGCTATCATTCTCCGAACACCGCCTCTTTTCATCCTCAGTCCGCGGGGAACAGTCAGGCTGAGGTTGCGTTTTTTGCCAGCGCTCGGCAAGAATATTGCGGCGATCAACCCTCGGGCGATGTGTACCCGCACATAAGATTACAGCGCGCTTTTCTTCGCGACGGAGAGTTATTTACTGAACAAACTGAAACGGTATGGCTGAATCCGGCTGGCTGATTCGTGAGTGCCTGTATAGAGAGAGGACTGTTTTGCGACTGAAGTTAGAAAACAGAAAGAAGGAAGAAAGAAATCTAAACAGATAGATACACTGTTTCTTTATCTTTTTCGCCTCGAGTTGAACGCGAGAGTTTCACGTTATCGATATACCTCCGTGTGCACAAAGGAATGGGCCGTCTCTAAATAGAAACTCTTCAACAGAAAGAGAGATAAAAGACAGGAAACTGAGAGCAAGAATAAACAGAAAGAGACAAAAAATACAAGAATAATCGCTATATGTAGTCATTCGCAATAACAAACGTGTACGTAAGCCTAGGGACAATTGGACACGTCCTGAATATTATGTATCATGTACGTTAGTGCATCCAATATAAGTGCCTGAATACGTTCAATTGCTTACACATATTCACGCATGTGTTCGCTGCCGCCGCACTTCACGCTCATATTCAGTATTTCGAGCGCACGTCTGCGCCTCCGCTTCAAGGTAGGGCCTAATATTTGCCCACGTCGAAATTTGTATGCGTTAGAAAAGCTACGACTGCGCCGGTGTTATTGTAGTATACGCTCTACTTACAAACGCTTTCTTCTTCTTCTTCTTCTTTCTTTCTCTCTCTCTCTCTCTATATATATATATATATATACACACACACACACGCACACACACACACACACACACACACACACACACACACACACACACACACACACACACACACACACACACACACACACACACACACACACACACACAATAAGACAGTCCCGTGTACTTCAGAGGAGTGCTTCCTGCGTTGATCGTGTTATCCCGAAAGACAATGTTCAAACGGAATTCATGTATATTTATTGTGGCATTTTTTAACAGTAAAAATAGCCAAGTACTGCGTATATGCCGTGAACTGGCTTATTGTTGCTAAGATTCACTTAACTTATGGCACGCTTTCTTTTATTCAATGATCTGTGTTTGTAGGGAAGTCGGCGCCTATGAAGCAATGAATGCGATAGCAACAAATTGTAATGTTATACGAAGTAAGGCTAGCAGATAACTCTTTTGGGTCCGATGTCGCGTAACTCTACAAAACACTGGTGTAAGCGAATACGGCCGCTCCAGGGAGAGAAGCGGTTTTTCGTGCAGTCTCTTCGCGATGAGAGCACAACACGTAGAAGGGTACAGGAGCCGTTTGCTGATGCCTGCCGAGACAGCGCGCGCGCCAGCGATTGATACCGCGCCCTTATGATCAAAGTTCCGAGTTGCTGCTCGAGCGACACAGCCCCCCGCCCCATCTCCCCCGGCGACCCTTCATGCTCCTTCAAGACGGGCGGAGCACTTCCTCTCTGCTTGAAGAGCAATCGACGGCAGGCCTCACACGCGGGATGATGCTATCGCATGCGTCCTCCGTGCGACTGATATGGGCCGGCTCGTTTCATCTTTGCTTCAGCCGCGTTCGTCGCCAGCGCTCGCACGCTTTTACTCGCGGGAAGAACATACGATGCACGGGGCGATGTTATCGATTTCGACTTTACACGGAACATGACGGCGACGGCAAAAACCCGCCGAGAGTGTCCATATAATTGCTATCGCTATAAAACGATTACGTTAGTCATTCTAGCAGACAGAGATATGACTGTTGTATCGTGACGATAATTCATAATGTAAGACATGTATGTATGTATGTATGTATGTATGTATGTATGTATGTATGTATGTATGTATGTATGTATGTATGTATGTATGTATGTATGTATGTATGTATGTATGTATGTATGTATGTATGTATCTGTAGATAGATAGATAGATAGATAGATAGATAGATAGATAGATAGATAGATAGATAGATAGATAGATAGATAGATAGATAGATAGATAGCGTGACGTTGCTCGGTTGCTCGGCTCGCGGTCACTCAGTCAGGACTATCCCAGACAAGCGTCGGCTTTTATTCGATGTCCACTCGGGGTCCAATTACGTTCAGCGGCCCGCAAGACGTGGGTTCCACGATAACGGCACTGCCTGGCACACGTCAAACACCGGGCCGTGCGCGCCGCGCACCTCAGCCATCGATCCGAGCGAACGGAGCGGGCAGCCAGGCGTACAGAACGGTAAAGAGAAGAGAAAAGCGAGCTCAATAGGAGGGGGCTGACCACTGCTCGAAATCGACTGCGTTGCCCTCCGCCCCTATGTCCACTCACCGCGAATATAGCTCGGTGACCCAGCCCCCGGCGAACGGGCTGAGCGGACACGATAGAGGTGTATTCACGGCGGTGTCCTTGAAAGTTAGCCGACCGCGAAAAAAATAAAAAGTTTGGTTCGTCGTGGTTGTGGGAAGGAGCGAGCCGAAGCGGAACCCGGCTATCATCGCGAAACGTGACGAATGAACTTGTGCGAGAAAAAAATGCAAATTTTGCCGCTCGTGACACTGATCGGACAGCTTCTTCGTTATCCTCTGTGTTCACGAGTGCACGAGTATGTGTGTTTGCTTGTGTATGTGTGTATGGTTGCGTGTGTGTAATGTATGACAGCGCCAGCTCCAGTAATTCCGTGTTTCGTACTATACTCGTGGCTTAGCAAGGGCCGTTCGTGTGTTCTCTCGAAAGCGAAGAACGAATGTGTGTTTTAGAAACCGATTACGTTGTCTACAGCGCGCTGGTGGTACTGAAGACCGCGCGCGCACGCACCCCCCCCCCCCCCCCCCACTCACCCACACACGCCTCCAGCGAAATTTCCTTTTTTGACGACTTCTGATCGCTTAAAATCTCCATCTTTGCTTGAAGTCCCATATACTCAGTAAAATCGACCCTCATTACAACAAAATCGCATCTGAGACGAAGATGGTTCGATTAAATCCGAGAGTTCGTTATAAACGTACATTAGCGACACTGTACGTACAGCATCACTGTTCATAGCTTACTTCTTTATAACCGACAATTATTTTTATCCATATTCGTTGTATAGAGATTCCACTGTACTAACCAGAGCCGTTCACGCAGGATCGTTGTTCGTAAGAACTGCATTCGTCAAGCCCTCTGACGCGGCGGATCGCGATACCTTTTAGAAAGGCGATGCGACTTCATTTCCGGCATAATGGCGCAAACACATACTGCAGGGTGTAGGCCGAGAGAACCTGATGGTTCTCAGGAAAAAGAAAGCCACGTTGCGCAGTGCGGCCGTTAAGGTGGTGCGTCTGTCGGAGATGGCGGACTTTGCGCTTGACAAACGTCCTGTCACCACCACGAAGTAAAATAAAAGAAAGAAAAGATAATAAAGAGGTACCGAAGAAGAATGGTGCGACTAGGTGAGGAGAACGCCGATTCGTATATTGTGATCAGGAGAGAGAGAGAGACAGATTCAGGAGGCATAGCGATTTGTTGAGGAAGAGAAAAGCGGGAAACTTTAGAGATATAAAGAGAAGGAGGGGAAAGAAAAAAAAGTTCTTATTCGTAAGCGCACACAGCGGCCATTTGTCTTGTTGTTCCGCGTTATTTACATCTACATGCAGCTCGACTCTACGCATCTTATTTCTCTACCTCGTCTTATATATAGGCAATCTTCTATTTTCTTCGCTATAACCGCGCGAAGTAAGAATAGAGCGCGCAGGGCGCATTCCTTCGCAGCCGGTGGCGGCACGGCTTAGATTTACGGTGGGCGCGTCAATAAATTCTCGGGTGCAGCGCGCCGCGTGCAACGCGATTGTCTGATCGATGAAGAGTAAGATTGCGGGGCTTGTGAGGAAGAACGCTATTCATCCCCGCGCGAGACCGGCATTATATCTCTATATTTCTCGAGCGTCTTCCTTCGCATCTTTTTATTCCGAGAGCCATGAATAAAACACAACCAGAATGGTGGCGAGGTGAAGAAATTTCGAGCAAAACTGCGTTCAACAGAATGCAGCACACAGGATGCAGAATGGAGAGAAAAATAGGTTATGTTACCCGATCGTTAAGATATGCAAATGATATTGTAGAGTCTTTGCATGCCTTTGCCTTCTCTACGCGTTTTTTGCGTCTAACCTGCTTAATATCCTTAGGTTTCGATGCTAACTTCAGCAAAATTGAGATAGATAGATAGATAGATAGATAGATAGATAGATAGATAGATAGATAGATAGATAGATAGATAGATAGATAGATAGATAGATAGATAGATAGATAGATAGATAGATAGATAGATAGATAGATAGATAGATAGATAGATAGATAGATAGATAGATAGATAGATAGATAGATAGATAGATAGATAGATAACTATAAACAACGTCCTCATCGCCTGAAGCTACTACAGCTACATAACAATTAAGCTTCACCGTGGGGGCAATCATGGCCTATCTACAAATGTCTGGTTTTGTATCGTAAAACGTTGCAAACTTTCAGCTGCGCAAACATGCAACGCAACCGCCGTATTACGAGTGTACCAGAATCATAATTATCCAAAGACCTCTGCGTCGTACTAGTACAGCACGCTTAAGATCTTCGCCGAGAACGCTGCGGCCGGCCGCACAAGAATTCGTGGCACGACACAAATTCTTGTGCCGTGCCACGAGTCTGCGCTGCTTCGTACTTTTGTTGTTTTCAAGTTTTCCCGTAAACTTTTGGCTCGTTGGTATACAAGTGAGAGCGATGCGTTGTGAATCTACGCTTGTCGCAACAACGTTCACTTAACACACGCACGACATTCCCGAAATTCTGCGCACTTCTCCAACGCAGAGAGTCAGATACTATACTTCGCCGTATACGCGCACGCTTCCCGGCACTTCATTCATGCCGTTGCGCTTTAAAGTGTGCGTTACAATACCGGTCATCTTTATCCTCGTAAGAAGAGGAGTTGGTGAAGTGTCATAGTGGATTTGAAGACATAAACAAAAGAAGACGAAGCCTGTTACTCCAGTAGAGGCTTTTGCACTTTATAAGAATCAGTACGCAAAACGTACGCGCCACGACACGACCGAGAAAGTATCGTAGGCGATTTTTAAAAGCTTTTGAAGTTCACGTACGAGTGGAGATTATGCGAGAGCACTCCAAACTTGCTTTCGTTTTCGGTCTCCGAGATTAAGAAAATTCGAGCAAGAAGCCAAGTGTCAGACGTAGCCGCGCAGTCAGTGGTGGCACGCGTTGAGCCCGCCTTTCAGTTGGACGTGTCGTGCATACTGATGTGATCGGTATGCATACGTACTACGTTTCACGAAGCGTTTGAGTGGCGGTCGAATGACTAACGCCCCGCTGCCCTATGCCGCTTCAAGGATGTAAGAAAGAAGGAAGGAAGGAACGAATAAATAGAAAGGATGACGTAAGATACTTCAAGCAATGAAAAGTCGGGAAAACACTTATCCCGTCGCCAGGGATCTTTGACGTTTTTACCGCTACTGTGCTCAGCGTAAGCTTTTCCTAAGAGGCAACGAGTTCGGCAGAAACATGCTATATAGTTTACGGTCATGGAAGGATGAAAATTTTCGAAAGCACGTCACACAGCCCGATCGAAGCCAATATGTACCGGCCCGACCATGATCTTCGTGCACTTCAAATAGTGCGTAACGTTTCGTGCAAGCAAAGCGCCAGCAGCGCCACTGAACAAACTTTCTCGGCCAATAAGCTGCGTCTCAGAGGCCGCGTACTGGGTCGATAACGCGAGGGAAACAGCGAAGGGAACGGCTTCGCGAAGAGTACGCATGTCGAGGCTGACTGCGTAACGTAATAATCGCTCCTACTTCACTTTATCCTCCATGATTACAAATCACAACAGAAAAAAAAAGACGGCAAATGATGAAGACGAGCGCTGCCTTCGTCTCATCTCTGCTGTGTCAAGATGTGTTCTGTAATCCACACTAAAAAGGATCGCCAGCTGCATGACCACGTCTCGAATCATTTCGCAGAAACTTGCGGTCAAAGTGCTCGCAACGCGGCAACGAAGAGGATAAGGGTATACTTTGCAGCAGACCACAGAGTCTGCTGCGAACATACCATCGAAGAAAAAAAATGTGCACCACTCGATTATCAACTTCATGGCTTATTCGCCAGCCAGGGATTAGACGAAATGACAAAAGAAAAAGACACTCACATGGTGCTGCGCGTACTAACAACTCGTTTATTTCTGTGAGAGACACGTCCTTATTATCGACACGATAAAAGGAAGAAAGAAAGTAATAATGAAAAGAACAGCAAAAACCAAAAAGCACATGCTGTACATCAGTTAACCATCGGCAAGCCGTAAGAACCCGATGCACTGCGTGTCGAACAAAACTAACCGATAACCAAGGATATACGGCCGAGCCGACCGGCCGAGTGTGTGATTACGAGTCGGGTCGACTTGATGAGATTGTTTTCGTTGTTGCGCAAACATCTGTATTTATAAGGACATCGAGGAGTACGAAGGGATAGGGCAAATTATCGCAACGTCTCATACCAGTGTCTATAGACTACCTCCCTGTGTCCAAAAAAAAAAAAAAAAAAGGAGGGTGCTATATGATAACACCTCTCAACCATCTTGCAAGTCGCTTTTTTTCTACGGTGTAGCACAATCCTGGTTTGGGCAATGCGACGAGGCCAAGTAATGCTGGTAGCCGGACGAAAGTCGAAAATGGGATCGCCTTAGAGAGAGACATCCTGCGAAGCCTGGGGTGCATGGGTGCATCGCGTTCTATTTTTGTTTATTTTCTTCTTCCGTGTCCTTAAGAAAGACATAAAAAGAAGGCAGGAGGAGGAAGATTTCGTTGTTGTTGTTGTCGTCTGCAAACGTATTTAGCCTTGCGTAAATTGTCCGCAATAGCCCCCGTCTCTGCGCCGCCTTTCATCCGAGTTTAAGAGACATAAAAGTGTAATTGCCGTCGAGTGAGTCATCATTCAATGCTCAGCGCGAGCAACGGCACTCAATCTTCAGTGTGTTTTTTTGCACGAGACGACGTGCATTGCGCTGTACATGTCGTCTCGTCCGAGAGACAGATTGAATAATAATAAATATAAAAAAGAGGGCAAGAGCTTTTGAATTTTTCTCGCTGATACTACTGCGTGTCCCTGCGGCGGCTCCTTTGAGCTTTGCACTGAGACGTTTTTTAGTATTTTTTTTTCCGGGAACATTCTAAAGTAGCGCTATATCTAAATATATAAAACATCTAAAATATGCAAAATGCACCTTCAGTAAAGAGTGAGGCCAACTGTAACGACAGATGGAGAGATCGAAGAAGCAAAAACACCAAGTAAGCCGCGATTGCAAGGCAGCAAATATTACGGAGGACACGGTTTAGTATTCCAAACCGCGAATACGAAGCGATTCCGGCAGGGCGCCTGTGATTATAATAAAAGCTGGGCGGAAAAAGCAACCAGATGTCGTGAGTGTAAAGAACACGTGTTGTTCAGACGAGCTTCCTTTTATTTTTTAACGGTTTCTTCTGTCCCAGGTTTGCAGGTTTTGCTGGCTTCACGGGCACGATTTCTTTTTGCCCCGTGGTATACGCCGTACCAAGAATACGAGATGAATATGAATATCGAGAATACGAGGAGGTGGTCTTTTGTGTTTTGTGCTCCCGTCTTTTTGCGCTGGTTAAAATATGAATAAAGAAAATGAATACGAGAGAAGGAAAACGAAACATTACACAGCGCTCGCACAAACAGCACGAGAGGCCTTTGAAGACACCAACGGAAATCGCGAGTCCCAGGCGTAAGCCACCTGAATACTCTTGCATATTGAGAGAGAGGGAGAGAGAGCAATAGAAAAGCATACAGTACCAGTATTGTTTTGAGGTCTACGAGACCGAATCGCGTCCTTTCAGAATTGAAAATCCCGCTGTGAACGGCAAAAAGAGAAGCGCCGCTTGTTAGAAAAGCGCCAAAAAAAAAAAAACAGTCTCTCGATTTCAAAAGCATAGTGCGCCTTTTGCGTTTCCGCCACGTACTCGCGAAAGGATGCGTGCTTAATAAAAATAAAAAGGAAGCGAGAGAGAGAGAGAGAGAGAAAGAAAGGAAGGGAGGGAGGTTAACCAAGAACATGACTGGTTGGCTGTCCGCAACTGCGGAGGAGAAAAAAAAACAAAGAAAAATAGATGGAATACACCAACAAACAGGAAAGGCGAAGATAACGGAGGGACAGTGAATGTGAACATACAGAACACGCGCTAACAGTTCACTAGCGTTCGTAAAGTCCACTGGACTTTAAGAAGCATAGCGGGGCTTTTGGGGCATAGTGTGCGCAAGAGTGTCTAGACCAATGTTGCAGATTTTTTTTCATCCAGAGTACATCGTTGATTTTAGAAGGATGACACCGAGGGTGTTCACTTCGTCTCCTCATAGCCGATACAGTAGCAAGCCGCACAGCTACAAGAGAAGTGTACCGAGCGAAAGAAAAAGATGGTTGCCACGTTAAGAGCGCATAGAGATCAAGGCTGTTTACTTAGAATCAAGAAAATAAGAGAAGAACATAAAAGGTTGAGGTATGAGGTGCAACTGCGTGTCAGGGTCTTTCATTCAAACCAGGTCTGACCGTAATTCTGGTGTTTTACGAGCCCAAACCACGATATAATTATGAGGCACGCATTGGTGGAGTGCTCCGGAAATTTATACCGCCTTCAGTTCTTTATTGTGCATCCAAATATACGTAAACGGACCTCTAACATTTCGCCTCCATCGAATGTCGACCGTCGCGGTCGTGATCGAACCCGTCGACTTTCGGGTCAGCAGCCAAGCACCGCAGCCACTGTGACTCCGTGGCGGCCCCAGACCGGACCTTCGCATCCAGACAATGCTTCCTTGACCTTTTCATTGTTTGCAACTGGCCAATGCCCAAACAACAAAGTAAACTCTTCCCTCGCCTACATCTCTTACCACACCCGCATCCTTTTCAAAAATGAGTGTAAAATAAGAACACTTTCCTAGCTGTTGAAACGAAGGTTTATATAGGTATCCAAATGAATTACTGAACAGACCGTTCTGCATGCAAAACTGTGAACTCGTTTGTCACATTGTAGGGGCGTGCTCACACGTCACTACTTTATTGAAAGATTTAAAAAGAACAATCACGGAAATCAGAAATATCCCGGCATAGAGCGTATAGCTTTTGCGACAGCCGGGCCCACTTCTGCTATCATAAGACTGTAAAGTAGTTTACCTGGTCTAACGCTTGTGTCGGTCTATAACCGCGGACGTACTGAAATTCACTTTGCATTACGCCGAATTTCTTTTCTGCTCCATTATACAGACAAGGGAACTTGTTCTCGGAATGAGCGCGTGCAGATATAAAGGTGAGAGATGCGCCGCATGGTGCCGGGATGCTGCTCGTTGCATATGGAACGACTCCCGGAGCAGCGACACAAGCGAAAACACCTCCAACGGCGTTGCGAACGCAAGCGCGTTAGAATTCGGGGACCACAGTAAACACGTTTATGCACGGCAGCGTCGAGCAGAAGACAACGTCCGCTCGCCACGCAATGCCGCGTCGTCTGCTTCTCCGAATGTCGAAATCCAGACGACACCAACAACACAGGGGGCTCAACGCTTCGATTCTCGAAGGCCACGCTTGTGCACCGGCTGGCGATCCCACCGTATCGGCGAACGGGCGTCGAAAAGCAGAAATAGATGGCTCGATCTGGGAAAAAACGGCTCCCGCGAAGATTGTTTATGCTAAAGAGGCTCTCCGTGAGCACGACGGTTTGTACGCAGCGAGCCATTGTTTGTTGTTGCGTCGTATTCCTCGAGAAAAGCCTTTTCCAGCCAGCCGTAGCTGATGCTGCGGGCTGTCGCAAAGAGCTAGCAGAATCCTAGGCCCAGTTTTTCTCTCGTATCGTGTTACAGTAATAGCTGCACCAGCGCATCTTGAATGGAAGAGATATCGCTGTGATAAAGAATACGAGAGGGGCACGCGCATTACATCAGCCAAGCTGCGTGTATCATTCCAAGCCAGGTACTTGGAGGGATCCGATGCCACGATGGAGATTCCGCCATGATTTGTGACGCAAGCTGTTTGCAAGTAGCATCTCGAAACTCAATCGCGCACTGTGGGTCGTAAGCTTTCGGGAGCGAGTGTGTGCTTCTTGGAGAGGGGAACTATTATCAGTTGTTACAGGGATACTAACGACAGCTATCGAAAATTGTTTACGGCATTTTCTCTCGTGCGCGTCGCTTTTTGACGCTCTGGCGCAGGGCCTTGTCAAACAGCGAGTTATTCAAGAGAAATGAACGTTAGATTGTGTATGCCAAGAATCACTTGTGGTATTTTACTACAAGTGAAATTTTACTAGGCTATAGATAAGTTTAGATTAAGTGCGAAAAATTCACAGCGTGATAAAAAGTCAACCTAGAGCGCTGCAGCTATCGGAGCAAAATATTTATCTCTAGACTATGCAAGATGTCAAACCAACTAGCCCAACAATTAACCATTTTGAAGCTTATTTATCTTTTCTCTCCACAAGTGGTCGCTGCACGTGCTAACTAACTAACTAACTAACTAACTAACTAACTAACTAACTAACTAACTAACTAACTAACTAACTAACTAACTAACTAACTAACTAACTAACTAACTAACTAACTAACTAACTAACTAACTAACTAACTAACTAACTAACTAACTAACTAACTAACTAACTAACTAACTAACTAACTAACTAACTAACTAACTAACTAACTAACTAACTAACTAACTAACTAACTAACTAACCAACTAACTAACTGTTCGAGTGACGGACCAACCGACTAACCGACTGACTGATTCACTGAATAAAATGAGGCGAACGTACTCATTAACCAATCGGTCTACTAGACAAGTCACCAACTAACAAAAAATGTATACGGAAATCACAAAAGGACTATTCCGAAATCTCTGCACTGAAAAAATGCAGCTCCTCCTCTGCTCCTCTGGAGAAAGAATCAGTCAAGAGGAGGTGAACGACGCGGGTGGTGGTGTTGTAGAGATTGTTTTCCCGTAATCTACGCAGTGGTGTATGCACAGATCGCCCTCGCGACGGATCTGCCACCGTGGGGACATCGCACGGGCCCAGGGTTTGCTATTTTGACGCTTCACGTTGAAGAATGCCATCGTGAGACAAAAAAAAAAAAACCGTCTGTCACAGCAACGAGAAAGTAATGAGAGAAAAATAATAACGTAGTAACAGTAACATACAAAGAACAGAGCAAAAGCAAACGAGAACGCCGCAGAGCGTGCGTATACGTGCAAGTTGGTAAACGCGTGTGACGGGGCCCCCAGCGCGAAATTCCATTTCCGTCAAGAGTATAAGCGCTATGGCCCAAGTGTTTCTTTTTCCCGCGTTCGTGCGTCTCGCTTCCTCGGAATCGGAGCACGAAAAAAAAAAAATAACTCGGCCTGTCCAGGAGACATTGCGAAAGAGAGCGATTTATTCATTCCCTCAGCGTAAATGTGCGCACGCAGTCACGTGACTTGGTTTTTGCGAACGTCCAAGGAGCTGACGGCGCGTCACAGACGCCGTCCGAAGAAACAGCTGCGCTGTTCGCCACTGTTGCTTTTTATCTTATTAGTCTTGCACGCCCTGTGTGTGTTTAGACCACATTTCAACTATGCCACACGGCAGCCATAGCTGCGGTATAGCTGCTTTCAGAGCAGCGGTCGTGGCTACCGTATACTGTACGTGTCCGGCGAGTTACCGCGCGAGCATGCGCAATGCGTCCCTCCCGAATGTTGTCGCCTCGACAGCAAAACACAGGGGCGCATCCGAAAGAGCGTCGCTGTACAACATAGAGTTCCCTACAACATTTACTAGAGGGAACTGCGGCGCTGCGATCGTTCAGCCATTATTGGAATGATGGGTAGTACATAAGTTTGCCCAGTCTTCGTGCTTGCGGCTTCGAACGCACTTGTGGCTTTGTTTATCGTCTCGTTTTGGCTTTCGTATCGGATAAAAGAACGGCTCGTTGTGAACCTCGTGAGCTGATTTGAATCGGCGAGCCTCAAGGTGCCTGGTGAAGTGGGACTGTTGAACTTTTGCTGGCCTTCGTCCTTCGACAAAGCGGGTGCAGGCCACCACGGACGCGACATAACGAAGCTTAGGCAAATCCACGTCCTGCCCATCATTCCCACGCTGACTGAAGCCTTATGCGTTGCAGCTCCCATAGATACTAGAGCCAGATTTTCTTCTGGTGTATCGTTATGAAACTCTACGCTATACAATAGTACTGCAATAGCGCGCAAAACTGGGCTAGTTGGTTTATGTTCATCGTAAAAGCAGCGCAAAAAGACGGCAACACGAGACGAAGCACGACACAGGGCAGGCAGGACAGCACCCGTCCTCCGTCGTTCTTAATTCGTGTCGTGTGGCCGTCTTTTTGCGTTGATTTTACCATGAATATACAATAGTACGGACGCGCCAAGAAGCATGAAGGCTGCTTGTGTTGTGCTATTACAGCCCACGTCGTTGACGATGCCGACGCAGTGGGGACGAAGTACGCAAGGCGAGCTGTTTACAATCCGGGGAGGTAAACAGTTCCGGGAAGCGGGACCAAGGGCGACGGAATAGCTGTCTGCCTGCCTGTCACTTCGGAGGCAACACGGGTCGCTGCTCGCGCCTGTCGCGGGTTCCCCCGCCTTGCTTTCGGAAATGCCCGCTATGCGAGATTTATACAGTTTCCCGTCTCGTTTGAATTTCACTTTTCGTTTTTGTTGATCTCCCGGGGAGTGCACTGCGAGCCGCAGAAAGACACACGGTGTATGGCATTCCGTTGAGCAGCAATATTGTCCTCCCTTGTGTCACTAAACGCATCCTACTCATTGCCCCAGTCCTCTGTATCCCTTTTTACTGTTCATTGAATTATATTGTATAATCGAAGTAAGAAAAGTGAGAAAGTTACATGTGTGGTGGGATTATTGTGTGTGCGTACCCATACAGTCAGCGGCGAAAGCTTAGGGATCACGAGACACAAGCAAAAGCTGCATATTCTCGCTGCTTCGGCAGGCAGCCTTGAATCTAGAGTTCCGGCCTGTTCTGGAACCTGCTAACAACATGTACCGCGCAGTTCGACCGACTGCAGACGCACATTGCTGGGAAATTCAGTTTTCTGAGACCTTGTGGTCTCTAAACTTCTGACGCCGACTGTACTTATTCACGCGCGCGGATGTGTTCGAGCTCGTGCATGCTTAGACCTGTGTGTTGCTTGACAACAGAAAACGACAACCTGGTATCTGTAGGCATGCCTCGAGACGGTTCGCACTTTAATTGGGACGCATCTGGCCGTGCGGTAATTATCAGACAAAACAACGTTTTCAGTACAGTCACTAGTCACATAGAGCGCTGTGAGCTGGAGCACACATCTCTTCTTTATACTTTACACGATGCAGGAGATCCACGGATGCCTTCTCCAAACCCGACAAGAAACACCGCACGGCCTGTGTTTAAGTTACGGTGAACTATAGAGTGGTGAGATGAGGGGGGATTGCACCGCACTAACGAAACAGGGGCCGTACTTGAGACGCTTTTCGTTCATGACTGCTTCTTGCGGTTTGCCTATTACCGGCCTTTGCTATGCGCAATAGCAACGCTGGCTGGGATTTGCTCTGCGAACTACTATCGCGTAAGAGCTTGTGAAACACGAGCCCAGATGTATACAGCCGCGTCAATTCAAGCGCGGAGAAAATTGCGAGACAGAAAATACGGAGACCGTGGTCGGACCACGGAACGAAGGTAACGCGTAAAGTTGATTATTGCAGACAGAGTAACCTCAGAGGGAACGGCTGATTCCCTTTCGCAGAATAATTGATTCTCTTATTTCCTACGCCGTTGAGATGATAAAAGAACCGTCGCATGCAATACATTCCTGGCCCACATGAACACGAGTAATAATATCTCCACCGCGCACATGTGCACTTAAGCTGTAATTGCTATTTGAGCATTGATCGTGTGTTACTAATAACAGCACTGTACATATGACACGGAACGCGTGTCGTTCTGCGTTACTCCTTGATCAAGCTCGGGGCTCTGGTAAAAATAGGATTAAGCCTTGAATCTAAAGGTCACTATGGCACGGGAATATACCGGGTGTGCCTTTATTACGAACCGCCATCGTGCTTCCGCGCCCCCGAACCACTCTGGCGTGCAATCAGAATCACATCCGAGTGACGACATCTAAGATCTCTAGCTTCATCTTCTTCTCTTCTTTTTTTTTGTTTTCATCGCGGGGCCGTGTCGCAACGAATGCGCGAAACCGTCTACGGCTCATTGCATGTACACTACAGTGGTAGAGTTGCCCTCACTACCTCTCTCCAGTAAATACCAACAAACGAATGTCCCTCACCAAAAAAAAAATGCTCACTGGGCCCTCTATGTATTAGCCTATAAGACGACTCGGAGGCGAAAGCCATCTTCTTCTGCTCAGATGATGTATTGATACCGCGGTTGCGCTACAAACAGATTGACAACTATTCCTTTATTCACCTTGATAGATTCCTCATAACTTATTTGACGTAACTAAACGAGACAACGCATTAACGCTGAAGTATTTTGTTGTAGCTTCATTTTGTGGCCATATACGGTGCTTGGAATACATTGCTTATCTGCGATGAACATAAGCTGGGTATATGGGTAAGCGCGCCCAGTTAACTCGGAGAAAACTACATAACTAGCAGAGCTATTTGTACTGTGGTACAGTAAACGATCAAATCTTTAGTGCCTTGTCAACAGTGGCGTCCCTTCCGCCAGAGTACGTCGAGACACTCGAGAATAACATCACCCGGAAGGGCCAGGCAAACACTCTAAACCCGAGGTCAAAAATACAAACCCGAAATGAAGCAACATATACACGAACAACTGCGCAGTAATCTCAGACGCACCGTCTCTTCTCTATTTTACGACGCACTTCGCGTGTATCAAGGCAAGCCCCTTCTTTCGCTTACGGCGGCAGTTCGTAGCCAATCCGAGCCCACGTTTTCTAACGCGCCGTCTCCACGTTAAACTTTCCCCTACGACCCTCCATCGCTAAAGCTTCTCTACGCCAAAATCCGGCTGGACACCCGTGCAGCGTGAGATAGAAGATTTGATAGCTGGGTTAGTTGGTAATAGTTCGTGAACATCTTGAAAACAGTGCAAAAACAACACAGACAAAATAAGAAAGAAGGACACACCACAGCGCCAAACACGTCACTAAATTTTATATGAAAATACAAGCACGTTTAAATATTGACAACCTGTCACCCACGTGACCACTTCACACATGACGTCAAAAGGTAACAAGCAAAAAAATTCCAGTCACTTCCACGTGAACACGTGCTCGTGAACGGCTGCTCACGTGGAAGTGATTGGAATTTTTTATGCTTGTTTTTGGTTTTTTGGATTCAGAGTGGCGCCTTCCAACGTCACGTCTGAAGTGGTCACGTGGGTGACAGCTTGTCAGTATTTAAAGCGCGCTTGTATTTTCAAATAAAACTTAGTTATGAGTTCAGCGGTGCGGTGCGTCCTTCTATTTCTTTTTTTTATTATTGAAATGATGAATAGGAGAGTTTGGTGCCATTATGATGGCACCAGCTACTACTTTTCGCCTAGCAGACAAAATATGCATAAAATTAATTATAAGAAGGGCACAAAATGCTATTCACTCCAACACAAGATGTGCGAATGCTGTCAAGCCATACAGAATATCTGTGTTTGGACGCGTACATGTGAACTTATTTCGCCTATTTGAACTTGTGCTCGACTACTTGTGTACATGTGAACTTATTTTACCTATTTGAGCTTGTGCTTGAGCCTGGACTGCTTGAGACTCATGTGGTGTTCGATTGCACTTCTATCTCATTTTGCCTGTGTCGTTTTCGCACTGCTTTCGAGGCGTTCAAGAGCGTGAGGCTAAACGGCTGTCCCTTGGTACGCGTTTGACCCCCGCTCTCTTTCTCCCTTAGGCTTATCATAAACAACCTCGTCCGGCCGTGGGTTGAAGGGGTTTCGCCTTTACAGCCACCAACACGACGACAGGCGTCGGCGACTGCGGTGGATCTTGGTCGCGCGAGTCGCGGCGCTCGCTCTGGTGAAACAGTGTGTCAAGATCGTATATGTACACGTCGCGAGGTTGCACAAACCCGAGGATGATGGATGGACAAGGAGAAGACGCCGTCCGGGACGTCGCTTTCGGTCGTGGTTTTCGTCGCCCACTTTTCGACGGTCCTGCCTGCCTCGCCTTAAATCACGCGGCCTCGTCCCCCGTGCGTGTGTGTATATCCTCTCGTTCACTCGCACGCACTCACAACACCCGCGGGCACGCGAGGGGTTTACGTATATATACTCCGCCGTTGAAAGGATGCGCAGCTCGGTGAAACACATCGGAGCAAACCTATAAATCGTCGGGTGGGTTCTTGCTCTCCTCTCGTTTTTTTTTTCGTTTTTCACGTGGCATGCAGTTTTTTCAAGACATCAGCGTCAAGCGCACACACATGCGCATGAGAGCAAATAAGGTAGTGTCACGACCCTGAGCGGCGTTTTAGTTTTCTTTTTTTGCCCAATCTTTTGAGTGAGTGGTGTGACAGGAGGTAAGCTTAGGGTGTACGTTTGACTGGTCGCTTTAGAGCGCCCAGTAGAACGCCGTCGCAAGCCGCGTCAGATTCGGCTCGTGTGGAAACCGAGCGCTTTGAGCGACGCTTTGAGTGCAGCTCTATTGTACCAAGCGCTAGAACGCGATCTAAGCGTGGAGCTGGGAGCGCCAGGTTGCGACAAAAATATGACCATTCGACTCCTCCGGTAGATACGGTATAGAAGCAGAGCGATAGGCATGCTTTATTGCCCCGCCACGGTGGTCTAGTGGTTATGGCGCTCGACTGCAGACCCGAACGTCGCGGGATCGAATCCCAGCCGCGGCGGCTGCATTTTCGATGGAGGCGAAAATGTCTGAGGCCCATGTACTTAGCTTTAGGTGCACGTCAAAGAACCCCAGGTGGTCGAAATTTCCGGAGCCCTCCACTACGGCGTCTCTTATAATCATATCGTGGTTTTGGGACGTTAAACCCCAGATATTATTATTAAGGCATGCTTTATTAAGGCGATAGCCTTAGATGCCTCGTCAAACGCGAAAAGTGACCGCCGGCGTCGTCGTCAGCACCAGTGACGCAAAAATCATCATCACCATGTGAGGCGTGAGCATATGACGTCATCATGATGTCACAGACCAAAGTGCAACCTCATCATGACGTCACATAAAGTGACGTCACACGATGACGTCATCGTGTGACGTCGTCGTCCGACATCGTCGTTGGTGAAAGGTAGGCCAATCCCGGAGGCCCTGCAAACGGCCGTGAGGTGCAGAAAGTCTGCAATGCCTGTGATCCCGGAGGCTCTGAAAAACCACGTAATGTGCAGAAAGCCTTCGAGGCTTTCTCTACAACCGATTCAGAAGAAAAAGAAGATGGCTTTCGCCGTCGAGTCGTCTTAGGGACGTGTGACTTTCTGGTTCCATTGTCCCGAAGCCTCCGCGTGCACAGCTGCAAAACCTGTCATATATAGCGAGGTAGGATTTATAAGGAACGTAATCCGTTGTATTATCGTTTTATGCGTCGATGGTGCTCGCTGTGTACACAAGTAATTCTTAACAGGCTTCTTTTTCGGGTTTGCTAAATTTATGATTTCGGCCGCACGCTAGAAATAATTTACTGAAATACTCGGTGTGCACTAATTGCGGTAATTATGCCCAACACAATTCGAAGGCACGTACGTGCGCGTCTCTATTGGCACGCTGCCATCCGGGGTATTGGCACGAAACGCGTGCTTTACATATTCATGCCGAAAAGTTCATATTGCGTTCGTATTACGCAATTGTACAGCGTAGACCGCTCAAACGACTTCCACCGTGCAAGCTGGTGAAAGAAACGTTATCTTCCTAACAAGTTTCAATCGTAACAGATTCGTTATAGACGGTGAGGAACGGCGTTAAAAAAAAGAACAAGAGAAAAAACGATAACGTTATCACCTGGGTTGCGTCCCTAACACGATAATGGTGCTCAAAGGATCTTTTTTAGCTATACATAGCTAAAAAGAAAACATAAATACTTAATAACAATACAAAGTCGAAAGCAACCTTATCTCCTCCCCTCTGCGCATGGCAAAACGCATTTGCCACTTGTTCGGTACATCTTGCACTTTTTTGTTTCTCAACAATTGCCCCTGTCTACCTATTCGTCCTTTTCTTGGAACAACGAAGATAGAAGAGAGTCGACTATGAATTTTTTGTATTCCTTTCAGGTAGCGCATTTTGCGATCGCGCCACCGTATATGCCTAAAGGCGCGAAGGAGGCTTCTATTTCTGAGCCCCATACAACAGTGCGTTCGTAGTGTGTGGAAACAATGTAGCTGTAGCAGAGCCAGTGTGGTTCGCACTTCCATGCCCGCAAGGCCTCTCTTTCCCGAAGCTACGCAGTTACAACAGAAGATTTAGAAAAGTGAAACGAAAGGAATCGCTCCAGCCACCACATACGCACGTGTTACATAAGATGGCGCCATATAAACGTTCAGAGAGAGAGTGAGAAACGTAGTAAATGAGAAATTCAGGGAGATAAACCAGAAGGAGAAATATAGTGCGCTACCCTACACTGGCAACAATGGCGAAGGGGGGGAGGGTAGAAACATAATAGAAGAAAATACGAGAGAAAGAGAGAAATAGGAAGCACAGGCACACCGTCACAATCAGTCGCTGTTGCCGCCACTTGTCAATAGCTAATGTCTGTCCCAACCGCGGAGGAAGTTAAAAAAAATACGAGGGAGCGTCACGTGACATTCTTGAAGCCTACAGTCATAAAAATTTTAAGGCAGAAATAGACCCTGGTCACGTGATAGGTAAGCGCTGCTATTGGTCAGCTCGTTTTGGTTTCGTCTGCTGCGGTCGCTGTGGAGGCCTACTCCTACCCAGGAGGCACCACGCACTGGTTGGAAGGGGGCAGCGTCAGAGGAGGTTGACTTGCCGAGGCTAGAGAAATCACGTGAAGCTCCCCCATAGTTTTTTTTTCCTTCTTCGATGTCCCAACAAACAACGATTCAGGCTGCAGCGACCAAGCGGGTCCCATCGTCATTGAAAATTTAAAAGACTGCTAAATCGGTGGATTGAGATAGAACGAAGCCGGTGCTATAACAGCGGGTGTATACATTAGCCAACAGTTGGCCGAGGCAAGCCAGTGCTAGCTAACACTAGTTTGTGCTTACGGTACGGGGGCAAATAGGGCAGTTGAATTCGGTCAGAATTGATCGTCGCTGTTAGCGTCACATACCGCGTCACTGAAAGTCGGTGAAAAAGGTTGAGGAGGCATTGCCTTCAGAATTTCAACGGTGTCTTCGTTACACCCAGCAAGGATGATTTATGGAGTCGACAGTCCCAAATTAACGGCTTGCTCTGATACTGCTCTTTGTTCGAAGCGAGCCATAGTCCAAATGCGAGCGATCATATCCGCTTACGCTTGACGGGACAAAAGTGGAGCCCAGGCTAAATCCCGCGTAGCGTGGGCGAGGCTGGTTGGCTTCACTGCAGCGCGTTGTGTCACAGCGCGAAAGTATGAATAAGAGGGTGTGAGTTAGACGGGGAAGCGACCCGACAGTGAGTAATGACCGGTGCGCGCGATAACGCCGAGACCTAGTTGGCATATCGAGCGATAGATAAAACGCCGTCAGTGTTCCAGCCGCTTACTGCTACTTTCGCATTTGTTTAACAAGCGACATGGCGACGTAAGCGCGACGTGCCACTTAGCGACCGTGTAGCTGAGATTGATTCGTGACGCCTTAATCGATACGGCGAACGTCAGATGCGCGGACTGAATATTTGTCTGTACTCTGCGCTGTAATTTGGAAACAAATGACGCCTTGCAAGCGCACTCCTTGACGCTTGTAGTTATTTGTACCATTTTCGGCGCTACTGCAAACTATAGGTCTTGGCGCGGCAAATCTTCCGCACGACGGGGGAGCTAAACTGAAGCGATGACGCTGTAAGAAATGACAGCCTTGCTTGTTACGCTATGATTTCGATCTACTTTTCTGTACGTAATGAGAGACGTTCGCCCCGACGAAATTTATTACTTTTCTGGAACGTCGCGTGGGTACGTACGGCGCTGAAAAGTGTGCCGTGCATTTCGCTGCGCAGTATAACAACCTTGGTGAATTGAACGTAAGTAGACCGATGACTATGCGAGAAACAGATAGCGATCTCGTTCGTAACTAAGAAAAATCGTTGTCTTGTATTTTCCGTCTCGAAATGGGAATTAGATGCGTGCCGAGACGCCACCTTTTTCTACGCGTGTATACATTTTGTCCTGTCTGCTCGCGCTAAGATGTTAGCAAACTTTTTTTTTGTTGCATTCTAGCCGCCAGTGCTTGTGTTGTTTTGATAGATAGATAGATAGATAGATAGATAGATAGATAGATAGATAGATAGATAGATAGATAGATAGATAGATAGATAGATAGATAGATAGATAGATAGATAGATAGATAGATAGATAGATAGATAGATAGATAGATAGATAGATAGATAGATAGATAGATAGATAGATAGATAGATAGATAGATAGATAGATAGATAGATAGATAGATAGATAGATAGATAGAATCAACTCGACATTACAGTCGCGGCGGGTTTGATGTTTGTGTGTACTGCAGCTACAAACCCGCCACGGTGGTCTATCGCAGCAGATGGTCTGTCGCGGCAGCTGAGCACCATAACCACCACAGTTATGATGCTCGACTGCTGACCCGCTTGCCCGGTCGCGGCGGCCTCATTTTCGAAGGAGGCGAAAATGCTTGAGGCCCGTATACTTAGATTTAGGTGCACGTTAAAGAACCCCAGGTGGTCGAAATTTTCGGAACCCTTCACTACGTCGTCCCTCATAATGATATCGTGGTTTTGGGACGTTAAACCACAACAATTAAACTATTACTTCGGCTACAAATTTCCAACCACAGGACACGATCCAACTTGACGTGAGGCTGCGTGGCTCCGCCTTCTATAGAACTCGTGCACGGCGCACTACAGCACTCGCTCTCTTTCTAAATCTTGAAATTTACCTCTTAACCTTTAATGTCTCGCAACGTTAAATGTGTCACCTGCTCAAAAGAATAACAACCTTGCACTTCGGACAGCTTGAAGGTGTAGTGACGGTTACACTGCTGGTGCCCCACCCTTACCAACGGTGGGCGTCAAAAGACAGCTTGAGCACCAGCTGATGCTGCTGCTGAACACGCAACACGCAACAGCGCTGTGACTGCGAGTAGACGTTATCTCGTCAGATTAATTGTGCTTGCGCGGCAACCGCCAAGATTTGTGTGTGTGTGTGTGTGTGTGTGTGTGTGTGTGTGTGTGTGTGTGTGTGTGTGTGTGTGTGTGTGTGTGTGTGTGTGTGTGTGTGTGTGTGTGTGTGTGTGTGTGTGTGCGTGTGTGCGTGTGTGCGTGCGTGAGTGTGCATGTGTGTTTGCGCCTCGAATTAGCGCTTTCTTCAGCGTCATGTCGGGCGGTGTTGTAGAAGCTAAAAACAGATGCTGGCTTCGAAAAATCATAAGGAAGAGAGAAAAAATAGGTATATGAGAGAACATGGCGCCCATGCAGCGGTAGCCTCGGCACGCGAACCTCTTCGGGGCTTTCGCATGCGCCAAGCCGTTGAATTATGTTAAAACTAAGGCCGTCTAAGTATTCTCTCATTTTTTCCAGGGTATACGTCGCAGAAACGATGATCAACGCATGAGCGACGTCGAAACTTATTTTCCGGCGTTGCTCAATCCAGCGCAGCTCAATAGCACGTCGCCATGCCGTTCTCTCTAAAGCATTCTTTTCCTTCTTCTTCTTGTCTTTCCTTTTGTTTCAGCCGAATCACCCCGCCCGTTATGTGTCATCGTTAATAAGTTCAAAAGGGCTCGAGTGGAAAGTGCCACGGTTTCTTTTTCTTTTTTTTCCTTCTTTCTCACGCTGTTATACTTTCGCACACACCGCGCACGCACTTATAGCGACGAGTTTGCCGGTGGCGCCATTAAGAAAATTGGATTTCGCTCACAGTCGCGTTGCCGGAGGGTGAAACGTTGCCGACAGTTTCTCGTCACGTCTTTCAGATGGCGGAACAAAGATCGCGACGACTCTACGTAAGACGTCCTGAAATCGCAGACGCCCGCTCCACGTTCGCGAAAGAACTGATATCCGCATATCGGTCCATTTTCCATTTCCTTCTTTGCTTTCTGGGTCGGAAGTAGATGACCCATATGTTACACACGACAAGCGAATACCTTCTGTTCTCTGTACTTTTATTGAAGTAAAACGGAGAACTCATAATCAACGCTTGTTTCCCGAACTTGCACTATTTAGTGTGCTTGCTGTGACGCAAGCAAGGCGATTCAAGAAGTATCGACGATTTTACGTATAAGACACGTGGACGCCGCCACCCTGTGCTGTTAAATGAACGTTTTGCAATTTTTTGTATATCTGCACGTGAATTAAGAGATGTCATAAAACGTTGAATGCACCAACCAAACCGTTTTCATGCATGTGCGTCTACCGTAGCACTTCGTTTAGATAAAGATACAAGACGTGGGGCAATTGAGGGTATACAACCCAATATGGCGTCACCGAAATGCATCCGTAAAATAGTCTATACTGCGTGCATCGTGGAGAACGACCTACCTTTTTGTAGCTATATCTCCGTGCATGTATGAATTTCGATACTGCGGAGCACGACGTCGCGGGTTCGATTCCTGGCCTCGCGGTAGCCGCATTATGAACAGGTGTACGCGTGCGTGTGTACGTGCCTGTGAGCGTGTCTGTACGTTCTTGCCTTCGTACTGTATACTCTCAGATTTATGGCTAACTAACGCATGTTCCTTTGTGTCCGTTGCCACCGTCTTTACTTCGTGTGAAGTCGCCTTTATTCCGGCTGGTACATTTAGATGGGTGTCCGTTTCGCTTTAACGGCCAGCTTTGTAGCGACACGAAATGACACTGTCGAGCAACTACTGATTGAAGATACCGAATTTTCGCCTCTGAAGCTTTCATGACACGTTATGTTTCGTTAGCAAACGGTGCTCGCGTGAGTTGGACAAATTCCTGTGTACTATACACGCCCAGTTCGTCTGTACAAGTGTGCTTAGAGTTGCGACATGTTCTGGGCCCATGGCAAAGCAGCACCTCTGCGCTACGTGCCACGAAAGCGCTGTTGACTTTCTTGCGGGCCACGAGCCTGAACGAAACTTTGTAAACTTGTGTGGCTGCATGTGTTATGCGTTTATCACTGTATATATCATAATCGTCACCCAGCACCTGGAGTACCATGTCAGGCGAACAGCCAGGCAAACATCTCCAGCTTTTCATTAAAATGTTTATGTCTCTCTCTGTACAAATGTCGGTACGTGCGTACGTTGGTCGGGCAACTACCAACTGTTGTTCTCCTGCAGCGGTGATAGACTGTTGGAGCTAGAATGCGCTGCGCAATGCTCTCTAGGACAAACACATTCAAATATATAGATTACACGATGTCGAAACCAAGCTAATAAACTGTATCTGCAAGTCACACGCGCTGACCTTAAACAAAGCAAGAACAGTTATAACTAACCTTCTGGTGTTCGCTCGACAGTGAGTCACAATCGACTAAAGCTACGAATGCACGAGCGTGTTCTCCAAACCTTGCTCCGCATTCAGCACGTTCAGTTCGGGTATGGCTCTACACTCCGCGAGCTCTAAACTGGTCCGCGGGGCTTAATAAACTCCAATCCCTCTGGCTTACCGGTACTTTCCCGACACGTATGACAACACAATGGCCAAGCATATGAAAAGCTGAGTCAGTGAATCCGTTGCCACTTTTCAAAACTCGGCTCGCTCAGTTTTAGAGCAAGAGCGATGAAAGCTCGAGGAGGGATTAAAACGCGATTGCCGCCGTTCTCGGCGTGCTTGCATAGGGATCATATAGTGTATAGCAGTTACTACGCGCGAATTCGTTGTCAGGGTGCTTTCATGCGTCAGTGTAGCCTGCGTGCGTGAATGTGCGCATCTGTTTGTCGCGCATTTGTAGTTATATAGAAAGAAAGCGCGCAGAGCTCCGTTTTAGCATCGATGGCGCCCGCACGTGCCGAAGCGAAACGCGAAATCCTCTCATTCCAGTGTGACGGCTCGCTTTCACATTTAGCCGCAAGTCAAAAACAACCACCTTAGAGATATCCAATTGAGTCCGTGTTCCTTGCCGGATTGGCGAGCATCTGTGCCGTTGTTATGACAACACCGTGCTCCTTGGACACGCAAATAAACGATTATTGTCTAAGTCTATGGTACTGAAACATCGCAACGCGTCTGTAATCGAAATATATTGGCTATGCGGGCGTCACGAATACGGTGAAGCATGCGAGCTTCTCTTCTGGTTTTCTTTCCTGAGAAGCAATCGCCAATGTGACTAGACGCAGCTTTAGAACCTAAGCTTCGGCAGGAAAGGCAATCTAATCTGTCTATGCGCGTAAGATAAGGTCATCGTCCACTGGACAGCAGCACGGAAATACAGAGACAGCGAATGACAAAAAGGGGAGGTTAAATAGGTTTTACCCTAGATTTTAACTTTGCTGCAAAGAAAATTTGGTGGATTTTAACCTTGCTACTTAGAAGACAGGAGTTCAGTTTACACAGACGTACGCTAGTCGATTCCCAGCGTTTCTATAGAAACGTTGGGCAGACCTGCATGCTCGACTCCGCGTAGAGAGCGAATGGAAAAGCGGGTTAGCACAAGTTAGGAAGGAAGTAAAATCCTGGGATCACTCGACTTCCACCTCATCAGCCCAGAGAGCTATGCGAGTTCTCCAATATTACCTGAAAGCTGACTTGCGTGCTCGGCTGTATATAGAGTCAAGCACGCAAGTCACGCAAGAGTGCACGCAGTCGATCACGCAAATATTTAAAAGGTCCTAAATATTATATTTTGTTTGTTTACCTACTTTTGTTTTTCTCCGCTAGCTGAGCGACGAAATTATTTTTGGGATAGCCGGCTCTACATTCTCTGACATGTTTTTTTTTTGTTCGTTCACGCTAACTATGAATTAAAACGACACTGTCACCCAGATATTTGTGTCACATTCTCCGGTGTCCCGTTCAATCATTCCGGTAGCGTTCAGAAATGGCAGTAGCGATTTCGTTACTTTTCGCAACTGTGATGCGCGGCCCCGTGGACTGTGACGTCATGCACAGGACTGTTACTAAGGCGGCGGCAATAACAGTGGGCTTTCCCTATCTTAGACTTTTGTTCCGCGGGATATCCAACCGGGCTGAGTCCTGGTTAACATCCCTGCCTTCATTTTGTCCCACTTTTCTTCCTCTCCCCTTTACTGTAGACTGCAGTGTGCAAAAAAAAAAAAAAAGCAGTTCCACCAAGTGAGAATTCTGCAGATGCGGCTGAGCTGCGGTCCTCCTGTGTTTTCCTAGTCAATTTCTGCGATTTTCTGTGATATTCTGTGATTTTCTGCGACGTTTTGTGATTTGGTGTGCGCGGCTATGATTACGTTATTTGTAGAGTAGAGACGCACAGGAAAGGGCGTGTGGCAGCCCCTGCTGCAGTGACTTTAGGCCCTATTCACGCTCGGGCCGCGCTTCGCAGTTTCACTGCGCGGCTACCGCTTCGTCCGTGACAGAGGCACTTACGCCATCTATGGGTGTATCGGGGAACCGGAGCGTGACCACCTTTGACACTCATCTGCCGCCCGGCCCAGCCCTACAACTATTCCGCTGTTGAATACACAAAACAAAACGGAAAAAGCATGTCGCATAGAATGACTGACCCGTGATGAGTGCCTCAGCCGGCTCCTCTGCGGCGGCGCGTCGTCGGGCACCGAGAGGCGGTCGGGCGACGGGGGCGGCTGGTGCGAGGGCGACGACTGGGACGGCTGCGACTGCAACGACTGCGGCTGACCGGAGGCGTCCGACGGGCTGCTGCCTCCGCTCGGCTCGTCGTCGCGACGGCTCATGCCGCCTTCCAGGCAGTCGATCTGCGTCAGGCTCTTGCTCCGGTGAGCCTGTGTAATACATAAAATAAAAGAATACATGCATCACTTATACACGGGAAGGTGATTTCAGTACTGCATAGATAGGCGTATTCGCGGAGGGATTGATTACAGACAGACAGACAGACAGACAGACAGACAGACAGACAGACAGACAGACAGACAGACAGACAGACAGACAGACAGACAGACAGACAGACAGACAGACAGACAGATAGATAGATAGATAGATAGATAGATAGATAGATAGATAGATAGATAGATAGATAGATAGATAGATAGATAGATAGATAGATAGATAGATAGATAGATAGATAGATAGATAGATAGATAGATAACACTTAACACTTAACACTTCCTTGAAGGGACACTAAAGTGGAACAATGAATCGGTTTAGATTGATCAATTATACTCCGAGAACTCTGATGTCGATAATTTCACCATCGTAAGCTTATTAGTAGAGGAAAAAATCAATGTCAAGGTATCATGTTTAAATTTCGCGCCGAAATGCCCGCGCGTGACGTCACGGATCTTAAAGTGTATTTTTCGCACTTCGGCGACATTGGCTCAGCGAAATTTCCTGAAACTTGGTATGTTAAGTCTATGGTCCCCTCTGAAAACAGTGTACTTCATTTTTACCGACTAAGAACTAAGTACACGCTACTAGACGCCGTCGAAATTTATGACGTCACGGCGACTGGTGCGGGAATTTCAAGGTGGCGTCGCCACCGGCATTTTATTTTTGCGCGTTTTCTCGCTTACCAAAAGTCTCGCGCTAAGAATAGTGATAGTATTGTGAAACATTAATTTACCAATACGAGAAAAATCCCTAGTGTCCCTTTAAGAGAGGGCAATTAATAAAGCAAGCAAAAGAGTCAGTACTTGAGAACATGCAAAAGACAAGCTTGTCTCTTGGATTCCTTTGGTTGTGTCTAACAAGGAAACGACCTCCTCCCTTCCCCCCTTCCTGAAAAAATTGCCCTTCCTTCGTTCATTAAAAGCCAGGTTTGCTACATGACAGGACAAGCGTATAGAGAATCCGGTCTAAAGAAACCTAAATTGCTGCGAATCTGCAGCGATAATGAGCAACTGTTATTTTCAGCGGGCCCGTTCGTCACCGTGAAGAGGGACAAAGCAGACAATCAGCGATGGTTCCATGTAGCTGCCCTTTTCAAAACGGTGCACCGAGCTGCAGCCATCGCTCAGGGCTCGTGAAAGACGCAGCCTTATAATAAACGACCTCGTCAGCAGCAGCTGTCGCCGCTTCCATGTAGTGTCGGCGCGATCGTTATATCGACGTCTATCGCTGTATACAGCGAAATGGCCATTTTCACAGAAAACGAAGAAATTGCGCCTTGAAGTAAGAGCGGTGTCAATACCTTACGCGAGTGCGTTGAAATTTTATTGTTTATTGCGCACATTTACGATTTAGAAGTTGTATGTTTTACGCTACAGCCAACATGAAACCACCTTTTTTCTTTCTTTTCGCCGTGCTGTAAGAGATAAAACGATCCTAAAACTGTGTCTCCTTAACTATCGCGTTGCGTATTGAATTTAACACGCAGACAATACGCACTGGGAGCATAAAAACACATAGAAAACGCGAAAAGCACTGGAAGAAAAGAGGACTAAACAAAAAATAAACTAAGAAACCTAATAAAACGGCTCTGATGGAAGTGCCCATTCTACACCGTAAGCCGCGCGAGTCCAATATATATGCGTCTTATCGCGGCAAGTGACAGCGCCGTGCAATACTGCGATTGGATTGCCTTTAGCTTTAAATACTACCCACTGACGCTTGGATAATGCTAAATATAACAATCTTCCCTTCGCTCCTCGCACGACCGCTGAACACGCATTACTAACATCTCGTTCGTGCAGAATAACATTATCTCCTCAGAAACCAAGGCACCCACGGCAAGCATCCATATTGTATACAATGCACAAATACGGCGTCTGTCTACAATAGATGTAGGGCTACCAACGTGCTCTAAACGACACAGCCCGCGGGCCCATCTACTTTATGACTGGCTCCTATACAGCTCCGCAGAACGCAGCCATATCGTGCACTGCCTTCCTATACGACAGCTGTCGGCGCCGCTTCAGGTAAGTACACTTTCACCATAGGGAGCTCACACGTGCGCTCGTAAGCGTCTGTAGAGAGAAGGGCAATCGGGGTAGTGTCAGGTCGAATGGAGCGGCACTTTGCCCGTAATGGCGCGCGGCCGACACCGCGTTTAGGACACTTTACGACGAAGTTTGGATCGCGGGACAATCGGATAAAAACAGAAGACACATTAAGCATCAGTATCGTGACATTCGAAGCACGTGGTGCCTCGGGCGCGTCTATAGGCGCCGGATGTCCAGTACGACTGCCGCCCACGAAGAAAAATACAGCCCCGGCATGGGCCCTGTTAACGCCGATAGGACCTGTACGTTTTATGTACGTAGGCCCGATAACTTTCGCGTGACGTGCAGACCAGTTAATGGCACGTGTCGCCCCTCATATATAAAGGGGTATGTTAGTGGGATACAGCTTGTACGAGGTTAGTTGAGAAAAATAAAAAAAAAGGCAAAGATCACCCATACGAAGCTCGCCGCCCTCTCTGACACGCGCTCACATAAGGCTGTTGCTTTCAGCAATCTTCGTGCCTTGAAATGCACAGAAAGTCTGTATTGAACCGTAGTACCTAGGTTGAGAGTGAACTAAGAATTGGGGAAAACGTCAATTAAGGAAATGCAAAAATTCTACGTAGATTTAGTGGTTAACGCGAGAGAAATACACTACCGTTACGTCTAATCTTTAACCACCTTCGTGTTTAACCAATTGTGTTGTCCGTATCGATAGACAACACGAGACAAGACGACAGCCAAGTGTACCGGTATGACGTAAGCAAAAGCGGAATGCTTCGCCCATACTCGTGAACATTTTGCCACGGTCCCTTCTAACGATATCTGATTAATATGTACGGCATCGAAAATGGTTTCTTGAATTCAGAGAAGAAATTCAATCACCGTATCACTACGAATGACGCATTCTGCAGCTTCTGAGGAAGATGAAAGGGATTCATCTTCAAACGGCACACACGCACACACGAAGAAACAAGAAACAAATGACGACACGAACACTTGCGTCTTCGCGCTTGCACGCTGTTTGAGGACGAAGATATACCAACTACCCCAAATTGCTACGCTGATGAAAGATAAACAGAGAAAAGAAATGTTTGCGATGAAGACGTAGGAGGATCAAACATCACACCTCGTCCATTTGGAAGCGGCCCTGCTGGCAAATCTCGTGGGCACGGCTCATGCCCGTGGCCACAATTTCCCGTATTGTCTGTGTAGCGGCTCATTCCCTCGGTTTCTGATAGCGTTCATGTAGGCCTCTGCACTCACTCCGTCATTCAATTCCTTTTATTTTATTATTATCCTTACACGTAGCTTCGACGAAGTCGAGTTTCGTTGCACCCGGCTAAGTTATTTCCCCCATGGCCTTCGGGGCGCGATTGGTAGAGCGAACACCGCATCACCACCGCCACCCCCTGCATTCGGGATCACTGAGCGCAGCGTTAGTGTAGACGTGACTTCGGCGCTGTTGCGGCTGGTTGCACGGATCAAATTTGTTCGCGCGGCACGTGCAGAGAATGACATTGTCTGGGCGGTACACACACGAGAGGCAAAAAAAAAAAGTCAGATAGAGAGAGAGAGGGGGAAAGGGAGAGAGAAAATTGAGCGGATACCGATTGCTGTGAGCCCATTTGTTAGTGGCGTCGCCTTATCGAACCAGAACTGCAGTTTGCTCGTGCACCAAAAGAGCACGCACAGACGCAAGAAGCACACACCACGAGAGAGAGGGAATGAGAGAGTGGGAGGGGAAAGGGAAGGAAGAAGGGAGAGGGGTAGACGCACGATCGCACACGGGAAGGTGGGGGAAGGGCTGCGCGGCTCTGGTCATCTGGCCACGTCTATAGCTATCCAAGCAAGACTGCATTAGTTAACGATATTCGACAGCAGGGCACGCTAAATCAATGCCCGGGAACTCCGATGGGACGCGATCGGTGCGGGACAAAGGAAAGAAACAAAGACAAAGAACGAAAGCTAGATTGTCTCGCTAGGAAAGGTAGCCTTGCCGTTCATGTTTGTTTTACGAGAGAAGTATTG
>NC_051179.1:69885859-69933075 GCF_013339695.2 Rhipicephalus sanguineus | reverse complement strand
AGTACTTCTATGCTGTATTTATGGCTTTGAGCCAAGCGTTATGAGGCGGATCGACGTGTTTTTGTAAGTGTAGTAGCTGTGTGCACATCGTGGGCTTATCAGGCACGTCGACAACACTGGCGTTTAAAGGGTAACTTATGGTGCGACGTAACGACAACCCTCACGTTAGATTACATACGCCAGTACTATCGAAACTAAGTGCACTTTATGGTGCAATTATGTGAATATCATACGTAACTTTCGTTAATGTATTCCTCCGGGGTCGAGCAATGCAATATAGCTTGCCGAGTCGTCATAGGAATGCAAATGTCATTTTTATTAGGCTGCTATAAAAGCGAAGACAACACTGGAACCACAGACGTTAATCTGATATGACGCCTGTGTCGTAGAAGTACACATGCAGTGTCTATTGCTTTCTTTTAAAATTAGATAGCCAGCACCATAACCACAATTGACGTTGCACCGATATTACGCCTGCATAGACTGTTTTTTCCAAACCAGTTTATAGACCTGGCGTGGCTCTGTGGTACAATACGTGATTGCCACGCAGAATGCTTGGGTTCGATTCCTGCTGGCATCCTAATCTTTATTCTTTCCATTCGTCGGGCCAACGCTGCCGATGTCGGTTTTTCTTAACGCTCTCTCATTTAAATGACTAATTTCTGTTCCTGTCGTTCCTGGGTAGATATAAACTGTCGATCACCTGTGGCGCATACCCGTACACCGCGGCCCGTGGAAAACGGGTATGTGCCACACGTGTCTGGAAGGAAAGGGTTTGACGCCGTACGCGACAGGATTTTCATGGTACTGACGTTATTACTCGACTGTCATACTCGTCAAATCCTCTTACCCTCCCATGCCAATTTTGGTCTAAACCAAGTTAAGGAGGCGATCATGATAGCGCTCAGACGTAGGCGGCTAGATAGATAGATACGTAGATAGAAACGCTCAAAGTGGCAAAGGTTCGCAAAGAAATGCTTCGCATTTAAAAAATGAAGTACCTTCTTGTGGGAGTTATGTCACGCGAAAGCCTAAGGCTTAAGGCTACGTTACAACATCGTTTCAGACAAAGCGAAGGTACACCGCTACTTAGCGGGTCGCCATCGTGATATCAGCGAGAGCACTAAGAGCAGGAGCACTCGGACCGTCAAGCCACATCAACCGAGGGAAGTGTCTTGCCTTGGACGTAACATACACGCGCACGAGACGATCTTTTGGGAATTGGAAGGGTCCAACGACACCGGGACGTGCACTTAGGTTATGTCTTCCAATTTCAGCGGAGAGGGTTTACCAACGAGATGTCCATAATGATGTCAGCATAACCTAAAGATGTTTTTATGACGCTGAGGCATGTAGCATAACGAACTGAAATGGATGTGTTAAGCCATACTCAGCACGTAACATGGTAAGGTTAACTGATCGCAACCACTACGGAGACTTGTGTTGTATAACCACATCGGCGGCTAAATCCTTAGATCCCTCGCAAGTTCGTTCGCATTTTTTTCCTTTGGGAAGCGCGTCTAGTTGACCTCCCTGCGTCATATCCACCTATTCCTCCTCCGTTTTCTCTCATTTCATTTCGAATCGAAAGTCGCAACACTGCGCGCCATGACAGCTTTTAAAAGCGCAATTTCAGGTAAAGCCGCGAATACAAAACAACGGGTATACAGATATAACTTTGTAGCTGTGCCGGACACTTTGTTCAGGCCCACGCGATCAAGTTCTGCCCAGAGAACGCTACGTGCGCTCTCAAATGATTGATTAGCATATCTAAGTGTGCTGCCTTCCTTCGGCCGCCGAACGTAAGCACATTACTGGAGTGCAAGGCCGAACACTAGAGGCAAATGACTCATCCTGCCGCAACGGCCATTCTAATTCAATTTCACTTGCTCCCTCAGCGATTTAACTTCGAAAGAAAGAAAGAAAGAAAGAAAGAAAGAAAGAAAGAAAGAAAGAAAGAAAGAAAGAAAGAAAGAAAGAAAGAAAGAAAGAAAGAAAGAAAGAAAGAAAGAAAGAAAGAAAGAAAGAAAGAAAGAAAGAAAGAAAGGAGGAAGTACTTCCACGCATTTTCACAGGCGTGGAACGCAGATAAGAGTAATTAAATCTAAATCAGGTTACGAATATTTCTTCAGGCAATTCAGGGTTTAAAATTCGTTTAGCAAAGTGTATAAAGGGATCTTCTCTATGAAACAATAACCTTTTATTTTATTATTAAAAAGAAAAGCCGCGCGCCTGCGAACCCTGGATGCCCTCCAGGAAAAGCCATTTCAATATTAGATTAATCACCGGTACTTAGCGATCTCCCTAGACCGAAAAAGGAATAAAGCCACGATAATGCAGTTGTTATCACAAAACAGATCTCTCTTTTTTTCCTTTTTTTGTGGCATACACCGTACGCGAAAGTGGACAAAGCCGTCAACGACGAAAACCAGCGTATACGACCCCTAAGTGCTCCGCTCGTAACGCACTTTACGTGACAAGCTTCGAAGCACGTTGTCGACTAGACGTTTTATTTTTCCTTTTAGCGAGTTGTCGTGTTAGTAGTGTCTCCATTTACGAGCATGGGAAGCGAAAAGAAAAAAAAAATGATTATCACATCGTGTGAGATCCATGTACAGTTAAGAACACGACACGGAGACCACGTTGTTATTGATGTTGTCCTCGTCGCCATGCTGTTATCTGCGTCGTAGCGCTTAAAAGCACCGAAGCAACTTCAATATTCTCTCGCTCTCTACGCAAGTTGTAAACGCTCATTTAATTACTCTGTCACGCCGTACGTTCTACGATGCTATAAAAGAGGTAAAAACGCTGTCCTTTACCTTCCACGCATTTTCTTTGCGTCGTCATTCGCGTAACCGCATTTCCCCGAGTATAACGCCGACGAAGAAATTTTACGCTACTTTGCACCGACGGTCTGTTTTTAACGGTCACCCCAAGCAGTTCTTGCGCCGTGTATATGAACGATAGAACAACGTGCGCACGTTTCAGGATTTGGTTCGTGCTGCGACGTCCGGACAGCTTTTTTAAATGCGAAGCATTTCTTAGCGAACCCCAGGCACTTTGGCCGTTTCTATCTACGTATTTATCTAGCCGCCTAAGTCTGGGCGCTCTCCTGGTCGTCTCCATAACTTGTAATATACCAAAATTGGCATAGCAGGGGATCAGTGTATGACGAACACGATTCACTGGTCGTGACATGAATAACGCAAAATACCTGTCGCGTACGTCATGAAACCCTTCCTCTCAGTCACGCGTGGCACATACCCGTAAACCAGAGTTATTGTTATGCGGGTATGAGCCACAGGTGATACAGAGTCTCAACTAACACAGTAACCACGAACGTACACATTGACACGCAAGGAAAGCGATAATAACAATAATATAATAACAATTGTTGGGGTTTTATGTCCGGAAACCACGATATGACATGAGAGACGCCGTAGCGAAGGGTTCCGGAAATTTTGACCATCGGGTATTCTTTAACGTTTACCGAGATCGCACAGTACACGGGCATCGAGTATTTTGCCTCTATCGAAATGCGACCGCCGCGGCCGGGATCGAACCCGCGACCTTCGGGTCAGCAGCCGAGCACCTTAACCGCTACACCACCGCGGCGGACGCAAGGAAAGTGGGGAAATTGAAGACAGAACACCCCTGGAAGATGCTCAACTTTCAGTCCACTCGTCCACGTGGTCCGCAACGTGGACCACGTGGATTACGCAAAAAAGCCACAGTTTCGCCGCAAGGGCGAAGCAATGAATGCGATAGCAAGAAACTAATGCTATACGAAGTGAGGCTTGCCAATGAATAGTCTCAGTTTGAACAGCGCTCCTGTTGCAAAGGCGGCCGAAGCAGCGAAGGAAACTAGCGTGCTTCAAGTGTAGAGCTGTGACACTTGATAGTTCGCGCTTATCTTCTGTTTCTTCGTTTAGCGGCGTCCCTTGAGCTCGAGTGACTTTCGTACGCTCCGTAACATGAGCGCGGACATCACGGTGAAAGTGCGAAACATTCCTCTTCCCCTTACCACGAGAAAACCGCGTGAGCAGACAGCGGAAGGGCAAGGTTCTCCCTGCGCAAATATAAGAAGAAGCGAGCGAGCTCGCCGACGACTTTTAAATGCGGCCGTCGCGCTCCTAGCGCCATCTCGCCGGTAATGAAGAAACGCTTATAAGCGCCTGCCGTTTCTGAGTCCGTCCAGCGGTAAAGGGTGTGTATATAACGCTCGCCGTTAGCTACGTGGAGGGTCTGCGTTTCATGGCGTAGTGGTTAGCGCCACTCGCAGCGGAGCAAGAGGTCCCTGGTTCGATTTCGCGCTTCGGAAGCATTTTTCTGAATTATTTTTCGTTGGGGCTCTTATCTATATATACATACTGATACATATACGGTGCATGACGGCGGCGACGACGACGGCGACGGCAAAATTCAGCCGAGACTGTCCATATAATTGCTATCGCAATAAAACCGAGGTCAATGCTTCCTACAATAAGTCTGCTGAGAGAACCAGGACTCTCATCATTACCGATGACTTCAACATTGATTTATCAAGACCCAGAAACGCTTGGTCCTTATACTGCGTGAAAGACGGATTGGATGTGGAGAGGGCATCAAAAGACTTTGCTGCCACGTCCACGACAGGAGGCATCATAGGATCATTTCATCGTAAGAGGCATCCAGGATTTCCACCAGCTGCACTATACCTCACACTTCACTAGCCTCCTCATAGCCGCGATCACGAACGGATCCGATTAACAAGTCCGGTCCAGCTGCCGGTGCTCACTGATCACGGTGATGATGACATTGTTCAAAAACTGTCAAGAACCCCTTCTACACATACACACTTGTTCGTGAAACATATATATATATATATATATATAGGGAACCTTTCCTGAATGAAACTTAGTTGCGAGTATACGCCTGTTCTGCGCATCTGTGTTCCTTCTTTGTCCTGTACTGATTCGCACTATCCAGTATTGATGAATATAAGCGCTAGATATCAGCTTACCGCGTCTGGTACTGGTAACACCAATGTTGCTGTTGCCATTATTACGCAACTGTAAACAACTGGTTATATAATAGATATGCGACTCTTCAACATATTAGTGTGCGTATACCACTTCCATATTTCTCTAGCGTCATTCCGTAACGTTTCGCTCAATGTGAAAAATTACGCCACAGTCACCATCCCGCGCATGCTTCGCATAATATCGATTCCCACGGTACGTGGGATCTGCCAAATTTTCTTTTTCTCCTGACTGAGCTGAATGGACTCGACATCTAAAGAGCAGTTATCAAGCCAAGTGAAGTACACGGCGAACAGGGTTTCTCTTTCTCTTATAATGGCAAACTCGTTTTTTTTTGTTTTCTTTCTGCATTCGTAGACCGATGCATAATGACACCATGGCCAGCACAGCTGGGGTCTCACCACCACGTGTTCAGTATAACGGCGCAAGAAAGCGCGGGACAGCGTTGTAGCTTTTGTGGGACCAAGAAACGAGAAGCACGGCAGAGAAGGAAGCAGTGAAGAAAGAAAGAAAGAAAGAAAGAAAGAAAGAAAGAAAGAAAGAAAGAAAGAAAGAAAGAAGAAAGAAGAAAGAAAGAAAGAAAGAAAGAAAGAAAGAAAGAAAGAAAGAAAGAAAAAGAAAGAAAGAAATGCAATCCGGGCGTCTAAAGTGAGCACACGACCTCCTGACACAGACGGGCGTTGGGCAGAGAGTCATCGTTCTTCGTTGTACCGTTTCTTGTTCCCAGATAAAGTGCCACGACCCGTTATACGTACAGTGCGCGAAAAATCTGGAAGGACTGAGCGAGCAACGCTGGGAATCACTTGGGAACACCTCCATTTCTTTCCAATGATGCTCCAGTTGGAGAAGCAAGAAAACACATGGCTCAAGAAAGAAAGAAAGAAAGAAAGAAAGAAGAAAGAAAGAAAGAAAGAAAGAAAGAAAGAAAGAGAGAAAGAAAGAAGAAAGAAAGAAAGAAAGAAAGAAAGAAAGAAAGAAAGAAAGAAAGAAAGAAAGAAAGAAAGAAAGAAAGAAAGAAAGAAAGAAAGAAAGAAAGATCACATTACAAAAATCAGAGACATGCGAGCGAAGAATTCAAGCAGGGGTGATGGAGCCAGATGAATACCCAGGAGGCACAAACAACTACGGCGCAAACAAGAGAGTGCCAGCGATAACGCCGGGTAAATGAGAGGACAATAAAGCAGAAAAGGAAATCTCGCATACAGAGAGGTAGAAAGGAGACCTATAGATAACAGAGAACTACAGTGACACTTCTACGGCGCCAAGTGCACCCATATATGACCCTCGGAATAGGTTGTCGAGCGTTCATTCCCGGGAGAGCCGCGTTGGGCAAAACAAGCGAGACAGGCGACGCTACCTGAACGCATCGTCGTGTGCTGCGAATGCACCTGACAGTCTACGAACTTCTGTGCCCTCAAGGCTCAGCGTGTTCGCTGCTTGGCAACAGATGCAACAAACACGCTACGTGCAAATGCATGTTCCCGGGGGGAAACGGGAAAGGCATATACATTCGTACGAGGGACAGTACATCCGGGCAACACGCGCCCACCAAGGGCTCGTTTACGAAGGAAGGAAGCAGGTGTCAACGGAATGGGTGACTTCCCTTCACGCAGACCCGTTGGGTTGGTGGACAGCGCGCAGGCCAGCGCAAAACAGCTTCCGCAAGGAAACTTTCGACTTGTGTTTGGAGGGACGACATGCCCCTAACTTGTCCAGTGCTTAGGAAAAGAATGCAACGCTAGGCTATAAATGACGCAAACGCGGTGTGCGAGCACCACAGTTACAATTCTTTTAGGCCCGCGATCGCGTGAGACGCTTGCAAGTCAAGGGGAAGAGTCCCATAAGGGTACAACAGGGAACATCGCAGCACATATATTCACAGACGATGTGCTGTACGACGTCCTCACTTTGTGCGGCCACACCGTATTCCCTCTGCGTGCCTTGTGCGCTGACTAAAGAAAGTTGGGATAATTGGTTTCGATGCATTTTCTCTGACAGCAGGTGCGAGTGTTAAACGAAAACGAACGCGCTATCTATCTATCTATCTATCTATCTATCTATCTATCTATCTATCTATCTATCTATCTATCTATCTATCTATCTATCTATCTATCTATCTATCTATCTATCTATCTATCTATCTATCTATCATCTATCTATCTATCTATCTATCTATCTATCTATCTATCTATCTATCTATCTATCTATCTATCTATCTATCTATCTATCTATCTATCTATCTATCTATCTATCTATCTATCTATCTATCTATCTATCTATCTATCTATCTATCTATCTATCTATCTATCTATCTATCTATCTATCTATCTATCTATCTATCTATCTATCAACGCGTACAGATAACGCCCTCTTTGCCGCAAGCTCGGCGCATTTCAAGGGCAATCAAAGCCGACAGCGACGAGAAGGGGCAACGTCGGCGTTGCTTTCCCAGCCCCGCGTACGAATACAATGGGACATTTCACGCAACGTCGTCGCTACCGCAACCACTTGGCGGCCGGCCCGGTCCATTGGGAAATAATCGAGCCCCCCAGATACAGAAAAGAGGCACGCGCGTGTTTCGTGTCCCGAGTCATTGTCCTTCGAGAGGCGCTAAATGCGTCCGTCCGCGAGGAGGGAAACCCGGCTGACAGGTATCGCCACCGTTGTTAATGGACTTGGCAAGGGGGTGCTCGACTGAGGGACACCGGTGCGGTGCGCGGGGAAAGGGGTGCGGTCACTGAATGCGCAAGTAAGGCCGTGCCAGATGCTTTGAGGGTGTCCACACACCGCTGATGGAGCGCCCAGGCAGGGGCTCTTGTCTGAGGTGCGGCGCGATCAATGCTGGCAAGCACGGCATATAGATGTATATTCCGAGGTATAACGGAAGGTGTAGAGATGGGCGGATGTTATGGAGTATCCCGCCGAAAGAAGGAGAGGTAGGGAGGTTAAGAGGGCTGAGTCCAGTTGGCCGCCGAAAAGTTAAATCTTCTCTGCGAGAATAATATACTTAAGAAAAAAGAAAGGAAGAGAGATAGAGAGAAATAAATAAGTAAAGAAAGAAAGACAGCCGTAGAGATTCCCCAGATTGCACCTGGTTCGCTACTTTATAAACTGGCGAAAGGTAAGCGGGCACAAACAAAAAGAAAAAAAAAAACGAGAGCAGAAGAAAGATTGACTAAGAGAAGAACAGAATGAACAGTGTTACGTGCGCTGCCTGAAAGAAGGTTCAAGTCGCAAAGCTCTTCGCATGAGTGTCCTCGCCTTCATGCTGCAATGTACAGCTGTAGTAGTGCTGGTTATTACGCTTGTGCTGTCTTGACGCGCAATAAGTTGCCGCAGTTGTAATAAATCTTCCTCACTGACTGCACCATGTTAAGTTGATGTCCCCGAGCCTACGCCTGTCTTCTCCGTGAACGACATGAGGATTCACCGCCATAGCGGGAAAACTCATTCGAGAAATTCCATATATACGAAAACATCACACTAAGGCTGTAACGGACGAACCTCGGAGCTTAGGAGTCTGGTTTGAAACGCGACATTGGTTTTACCGAGTTTAATTTAACGCGAAATGAATAGCCGGTACAGCAAGAGCAGCAGACCTCCATATTTCACCCACCCTCTCTTTTCCCCATTGAAAGTCGGCTTTGTGTCAGGCTTACATTTCAAGAACGAAGATTTATTAACACTCGTAGTGACCACGGAATACCATTCGTTCTAGCGACGCGCATACATATAACGAAATACCGCAGCAGCGAGCAAAAAGGCACTCGCAAAAAACCACGAGAGCCCGACGGCGGACGCGAATGTATCAAGCGGTGAACATGTTTTATCTAAAAAGAGAGTGCAAGCAGCCGGCGCCTTTTTTTGCGCAATAATATCGGTAAAGAAACGATCCGAGTTGCGGTATCCCGTCCAGGAAGTTCGCAATCTTCTTTTATTTTGTTTTTCTTTTTACTGGGAGGTCAATTTATTTCATCGTTGTCACCACGTCGGCACGCGCACTGACGTGTCTATAGCGAAAACCGGACAACGCTTTCGACACGCCGCCCGAAGAAGAAAACAACAAGAAACAAACCACGAATCAGTACAGAACGCGGCGCAGCAGTGGCTCTACGCGGCAACGCAGAGCCACAAAACAGCTGAAAGATGGAGGAAAAGGCAAAAGCGTGATCCGGGTAGCCACGGCGCGTTTCAAATTCGTGTGCCGCTCACGGCGCCCGTGTTGCGAAATCGATCTTTGCTTCGCATTATGCTGCGCTCGCTGCGGTCAAGTCGAGGCACCTATATAAAGGCATTGGAGATATACGTGTAAGGAGCACTTCGTGACTCCTTCGCAAACAAACAAACAAACAAACAAAAATATTGAGATGTAATAGTAATCCTGGCGATTGGACGCAGTTGAGAATGTGTTAAGTTCCAGCAGAGACCGGATACTGAAAGATGGACAAAACAAAAGAACAATAAACAATGTTTAAGAGAAGGGAAAGAAAGAAAGAAAGAAAGAAAGAAAGAAAGAAAGAAAGAAAGGAAATGAAAGAAAGAAAGAAAGAAAGAAAGAAGGAAGAAAGAAAGAAAGAAAGAAAGAAAGAAAGAAAGAAAGAAAGAAACTTCACAGCCTCCATTCGCCTTTTCGTATATCGGAATCTTGTCTCCCGAACCAAGATTTTTTAGTCTATAGAGACTTCCCTTGCCCGGTGTCTCTTAACATCGCCAATAAGTTCGCCTCTGTATGCATATATGCAAAGCGCACGTGAGCGACGGTGGCAGGATTCAGAAAGGCTAGAACATTCTTTGCATATGTCGTGACCCCAAACGCACAGCGCGAGTCCCATTTAGTCGCAGCCGTGCTCTTGTGCTTGCCCATTACGTCCCGGATGCAACCCTCTATAGAAACCCAGCTTCCACAGAGCACAGTTTTCTTTCTTTCTTTCTTTCTTTCTTTCTTTCTTTCTTTCTTTCTTTCTTTCTTTCTTTCTTTCTTCTTTCTTTCTTCTCTTCTTCTTTCTTTCTTTCTTCTTTTTCTTTCTTTCTTTCTTTCTTTCTTTCTTTCTTTCTTTCGAGATGACTGCGACCGCGTGCTGCTTCGTCTTCAAGACTGGGACGACACATAGAGGCTACCTTAGTTTGTGCTCCTCGTCTTCGCCTGCCGAAGAATTCCTCGACAGAGTGGGAGACTCTTTTGATGTGCAAATGTGGCGGCCACTCCAACTCAGCTATGGCGCGTCAGCTTTCTTCTACCGATTTTATCGGAGATTCCGGGAGCTGCACTCGAAGACGGTGCAGTACCTTTCCTTAGAGGAAGCTTGGCTTTTTTTTTCTTATAATCTATATAGACTACTTTACGGATGGATTTCGTTGCCGCCATATTGGGCTGCAGCGTTGCCGTGTTGCGTCTTTAACAACTAAACAAACAGTGCTGAGGTAGACGGTTGGCTTGGTGAAGTCCACGTTTCGTGACCTTATTAATTAAGGTCGCATTATACAAGGAAATGAAAACGCTCGTTTAACAGCCCAAGGTAGGGGCGCCCGTGTGTCTTGCGTGGAATCGTCTACAGGTGCGCAAGCTCTCAGCGCCAGCAAGGGTATAGGAAGAAGAAGAGGTCACACATAACGATGTTCTGCCTAAAGAGAGAGAGAGAGAGAGGCTGTGTAGTATACCGAGAAAAAGCTAATCATTTCGTTCTCCAGTAATTTTCATATGTTTCTGCGCCTTGATGATCACGTAAGGCAGGCCACAATATTTGACTTGCAGGATCCCTATTGTTTGCGGCAGCGCAAGTACCCAGCAGGCTTCAGGTATACGCTGTACTACGAAATAAAGCAAATTTAAAACCCAGTGTTTCGCATAAACCACGAAACTGGAGTGGCAGGCATAAGAGAATAAGAGACAAAGCAAACGTTTCGTTTGTTCCGCAGAAGCTGCCAGGGGCGTAGCCAGGGGGGGGGGGTTCACCCCCCCCCCCTAAATTTTCAGTTTTGCTTGCGTATATATACACGCACACATACAAACGCACGTACGAACATACATAAAGTATGGTTGAACCAACCCCCCCCCTCCCGAAAAAAATTTCTGGCTAGGCCCCTGGAAGCTGCCTAGAGAGATGTTATGTAGAAAAATGTTCCGGCGGATCAACGAAGAATCGGAAAAAAGGGCTTTGATGGATACGCGTGCCTACTTTGTAACCTGCAAGAGGCAGCTTTCCAAACTTTGACGCATGTGCAAGCACCCACGTGAGCATATGAATGCAGCCAACATCACAATGGCATCTGACAGCACCAGAAAAAGTGTCACGAAAAACAAGATCAGTACGGTCCCACGAGCAAACACGCTGCATATCTAAAGGGCATTTGCGTACCCGCTAGAAAAGATACCATTATGATAGTATCTGAGATATCTATTGTATCGTACTTGCTCTCCGGCGGGATATTGAGATCCCGAGAGCATAATGGAACGAAGAAACACACTGGATAAGCGAGCACGCTGTATGCGCCCGAATTCCGTGCATATATATCCAGGTAAACATTTATAAAGACCTCTCAACTGATCTAGAATCCTCGTGTTGGTAACAGCACTTCAGTGGCGAAGCGTTTGCCGCGTCACGTCAGCGCTCTGCGTGTCTGGAGCCTGGATGCACGATAAGCCTATGCACGGTACACTCTGTTGCACAAGCGATGCATGTACCCGTAACAGCGGTTGTGGAGTTTACATTTCCATGCCGCGTACTCCACACCACGATACATACACGTGTGTCGAGAGAGCAAGGGGATAAGAGGTGCAGCCTACTCATAGGGTAATCTGTGTAGCAGCTAGCGAAATCTTTCGAGCGCATTACCCAAAGAAGGCTTGCTCTCCGAGCGTGAACGGTCATGTATTCACTGCGACCGAATGGAAATCCGTGGGCACAAAAAGCACGGCAGATGAATATACGCCGGAGAACAAAACGACAGCGAAGTTGTTACAACTCGTGGCATAGCACCACTCACTCTGGAATCCCCGCGTTTACTAGAAAATAGAAAATAAACATAACATATAAACTGAGGAGCTCGCCGCCATCTGTTCAGACAGAGAACTCCATTGTGAACGTGGCGCGGCAAACGGGACGGCGAATGACAGCGCTCTTCCTTCGGGCTTGCAACATCAAACAAACAACGTGCATCCTAAATGGCACAAAAGCCATCAAACGTTGTACAGACGACACGTGGCAACACGCATTGCAACACAATAATATAATAATATCTGGAGTTTAACGTCTCAAAACCACCATATGATTATGAGAGACGCCGTAGTGGAGGGCTCCGGAAATTTCGACCACCTTAACGTGCACCTCGATCTAAGTACACGGGCCTCAAACATTTTCGCCTATTGCGACACAATCCTGCAAGCGAGACAGTAGGCGATGCGCTGAATGCGTGGCAACGAGCGGTCACCGTTCATGATTTGTACAGATTTACGTAGAAGTGTTTCTAAAACAGTAATCAAGGCAAATCCATCGACAGCACAGACAACGCTCGCAGTGGCAGATGTGTACCGTTCTAGTATGTGAAGGCCAAATCTGAGTTTAACCGGGAATGGCATTTTGTAAGAGTACATATCCATCTCAGCATGCCGTGACTGGCTCTACCTTCGAGAGCCAGCGGGCCGGCACCAGTCATGAACGCCGCTGGCTCTGATCTTTACTGATTCAGAGCCCGCTGAAACAGAAAGCACACTTACTGGACAAAATACCACGCAAGGTCCGGTGGCGCTACCCGAAATCCAGACAGCGATTGTGGACTCTGCACAAACTTGCTCCTATTATCAAGTGTGCTGTACTTCCGAAAGATAAAATAAAAAGCGAAGCAATTTTACAAGCAAGTCTTTCGTGCAAGGGAACCCCCTGTACATTTACGCCCACTTCCGGACAACACTTTTCTAGTACCTGGGGCCATCAAGCGCCGGAGTAATCGCGCAACGGAGTCGCTTACGCAAGTCTCTTAAGGCGAAAGCCTTAGATGCATCATCAGACGCGAAAATGGAACGTTGGCGACGGTGCCAACACGAGTGATGCAAAAAAAAAAAAAAATTATCATCACGTGATGACTTCACCGTATGACGTCACAGATGGCAAAATTTGTGACCTCATTATGACGTCTCTATGACGTCACGTAATCGTGAGGTCATCACATGCTATCGTCGCTTGGTCAAAGGTGGATCGATCACGTAGGCAAAGCAAAACAAAGTGAGGTGTAGGGAGCCTACAATGCCTCCGATCGCGGAGGCTGTGCCAAATCCCGTTAGGTGTATAAAGCTTTCGGAGGCGGGGGAGGGTAATACATCGAGTGAGGAGAAAAACAAGAAAAAGGAAATGGCTTCCGCCTTCAAGTCGCCTTTGGCGAATGCATAAGGGACCCTGTGTGTTTTTCCCAGGTTATCGCTGAAAAGAAAGCAGGAAACTAACGGCTCACGTTTAGGCTGCCGGTGCCGCGCATGCCCTGCCAGTATTCATAGCAGCGCCAAACGACGCGACGGCGTTCCTAGCTGGCAACCGACGGCGAGTCACTGCGACGGAGCAGCTAACAGAAAAGAAGAGAGAAAGAGAGGCCGCGACCAGGCGACACAGAAGCACGTACAGGCAGGCAAGGTAACGAAAACGCGGTAACGAAGCGCTGCCAACACAAGTTTCGGGACACGGATCCGTAACCGTAACCCGCATTAGTCACGCGTCACAGTTGCGCGTCTGGCATCCTTCGCGCGCAAAGGCAGAGTTCAACGAAAAAAACAAACATACAAACAAAAAAATTCCAGGCCAATTGGGCCCGGCGCTGCGCCTGCTTGACATAGCCGGGCACGAGAAGAGAGAAAGAAGAGGAAAGAAGGTTGCGATGACTAGCATAGAAACGTGAGGAAGAGAATGAGGGTGAGAAGGGAGAAACAGCTGAGTAACAAATTCCTCAAATGCGAGACGGGCAACGAATGGATCTGCGGAAACGAACGTGCGTGTTATTTAGGGCAGCTAGCTATAGTATAGAAGCAGTCATACGCACGCACACGCTAGCTTCTGGTGTGCGGTTGCCAAGCGTAATACGGCGGCCCTGAGAGAAGGCGTGCGCGTTCCCTTCGCGAACAAGTGGTGCCGTGCCGCAAGCGGTTGAGCGAGCTATGTGAACGTACACGTACATAGAGTAGGTCAATCGGGCGAAATGCTACGAGTCACGGGCGAACGGCAGCACCGCCTTCGGGAAAGCAATGCGATCGCATTCAGCGGGACGTTCTTTTTTATTTTCGTGTGTAGCCAATTCATGTTCTCCACTCCTCTTCTTCTTGCTCGCTACAGAGTCACTTGGTGATTTGCGCTGGTCATGTGCTGCGTCACCTCCGTGTGTTGAGTAAAATCTTTACGACTGTTGACACGCGCGAATTACCAAAATGACGTGTCGCCAATCGCAGTCTCCGCTTCCCTTACGGTCTTGTATCCACTTTCTTCGCTTGCCTCTTCTTCAACGCCTTCGTACGATAATCGACGAGAGGAGGAAGAAAAATACTAACAGCGAAAATAATATTTTTCAGTTAACCAGATGCTTATCCGATAAGCTGCTCTACAGAATGTAGACCGTGTAGCACTTGGTGTTGGTCTAGGTGGTGCTTGATAAGTATTATTATGTTCTACAGAATTAAGGCAGGCGCGAATCCAGAGTAGGGGGCGCACCTCGTCAGATTTTAATCTGCCTCTCTTTTGCCACCCGTCTCGACAGTAAATATAGTCAAAATACAACGCATAAGTTCCCCCGCCTCTGCTTCTTGTAAGGAACTTACTTGTCGTGGGTTCCCCTCAAGTAATAAAAAAAACGGCCCTGGCGTCGCCTCTGGATTAAGGACAAATACACAATCACGGAAAGGACACATAGGCAGGACAGGAAGCGCGCGTCCTGTCCACGTGTCCTTTCTTGTGGTCGTATTTTTGGCGCTAGGTATATTATTAACGCTCACTGTAGACCGAGTAAGTCATTATTGTGGATCTTCATGTTCTTTACACTGCGAGATACACCTGTCAAGAGAAAACGCTGGTACTTCTCATCTACGGGTGCCGACGCGGTGGTGTAGCGGTTACGGAGCTCGGCTGCTGACCCGAAGGTCGCGGGCTCGATCCCGGTCGCGGTGGTCGCATTTCGATGGAGGCGAAACGCTACAGTACCATGTACTGCGCGATGTCAGTGCGCGTTAAAAGAGTACCAGATGGTCAAAATTTCCGAGGTCCTTCACTACGGCGTATCATAATCATATCGGGGTTTTGGCACGTAAAACCGTACATATTGCTACATGTAGGCTGCCGGAATCCATATTGTCGACGCGCGTGTGCGCCCGACGAAGAGGACGAAGGTCGCTAGCTGCTCGAGCTCGGAGCCGGATTGCTCAGTGCTGCAGCCGTTCTTGCAAATATATCTTGTGAATAGCGACTTGTAAAAGCGACTGTCACTCACGTAACATATTTGGTGGAGGTGGAACGTTCCCCGTCCTCATCACGCAGCTCCGCAGTGGCCGCGTCATCCAGCCTCTCGCCATGGCTTCCAATGACAACCCGTCCCCGTCTCCATCTGCGGCACCTACGACAACCTTTGTTGCGGTCCCCACCCACCGCGATCCCGGGACATTCTCTGCGCAACCTGGCCTCGACGTCGACTACTGGCTTCGCCTGTATGAACGGGTCAGTCAAACTCACCGGTGGGACCCTACCATGATGCTCGCTAATGTTCTCTTCTACTTGGACGGAACCCCGCGCATCTGGTACGAAACACATGAGACCGAGCTCACCAGCTGGGACACGTTTAAGGAGAAGCTACGTGACATCTTTGGGAACCCGACCGGTCGCCACGCAGCTACACGACAAGAGCTCGCTACCCGTGTCCAGTCACCTACTGAGTCGTATGTCTCATACATACAAGAAGTGCTTGCTCTTTGCCGGAAAGTTGACGAGGCAATGCCCGAAGCTGACAAAGTGGGTCACGTTTTAAAGGCATCGCGGACGACGCTTTCCATTTGCTGGTCTACACCAACGTCTCGACTATCGACCGCATCATTCAAGAATGCCGCCGTTTCGAAACGGCCAAAAGCCGTCGTGTGCACCCTCAATTTTCTCGGTTGCCAAACACGGCTGCCACGTCCACCTGCTCCGATTCCGCCGCTACACCGCCCTTTGAGCAGAGTGTAACGCGTATCGTTTCGACGGGAACTTGAAGCGGCAAGTCCAGCGCCGTTTCAGCCCTCTCCATTCGACCATGCCACTATACAACCCAACCCCCGCGGTCTCCGTTATTCAGGCGGTCGTACGACAAGAATTCGCCAACCTCGGGTTCCCTGTCGCCTGCCCCGTCTCTCGCCCCTCGTCCCGACCAATGCCCATGAATGCATCTCGAAGTGACCCATTCGTTCCTCCACGATCTCGCAACCCAGCGGAATGGCGAACTCCCGACGACAGACCCATCTGCTTCCGGTGCCACCGCGTTGGTCACGTCTCCCGCTACTGCCGCGCCACTTGGACGCCGCCATATAGGACCCAATTTTTCTCGCCTTCCCGCCCATATGAAGATCTTCGCCGGTATTCGCCCAGCCGTACAGACCTTACTTGTGACACACCTAACAGCCGCCCTCCTGCTCGTTCACCGTCCCCTCAACGCCGTCGTTCCCCGTCGCCCCAAGCCCGCCGCCACCCCTCGCCGCCCAACTTTTTATCGCACCCGACGGAAAACTAGATCGTGCAGCTCCTGGAGGTAGTGCTGCATCATTTCCTTCTGAACCAAATCCTCCGTTGACGCTTCCTACGAACAAGAACCTCATCGATGTGCATGTGGACGGTATTTCTTTGACGGCTATAGTCGATACTGGAGCTCACGTGTCCATAATCAGTGCTCGTCTTTGTCGCCGACTGAAAAAAGTCCTCACACCTGCTACTACAAAAGCTGTACGCGTCGCCGATGGCGGAACTGTTCCTGTCACTGGAATGTGTACAGCTCGCATAAGCATCGCCGACCGTTACGTTCCTGTCCTATTCACGGTGCTCCATAATTGTCCTCATGACCTCATCCTAGGGATGGACTTCCTGTCGACCCATTCTGCCCTGATAGACTGTTCCGCTGGTACTCTTTGCTTGGACCTTCCTCTTCAGCCAGATATTCACCCCGACCTCCCACACAGCCTCTGCACCTCGGATTTCATCCGCCTACCGCCTAAAGCCCTAACATTCGCCGAATTCACAACGACTTCATCAGTGTTGGATGGGCACTACGTCGTCACGCCGATTACTGATGTACTTCTGGCACGTGACATCACTGTGCCTCACTGCGTCATAACTATAGCCGCTAACCGGGTACATCTCCCAGTCATAAATTTCGGCTTCACGAAGCAAGTCCTCCCTCAAGGCATCTTAATCGCCACGTTGCGGTCCTTAGCCGATGACCACGTCACCTCTTTTGCAGCAGACGTATGCTCCAATCTTCCTTGTCGCCGACCCGATACCACAAGCCTCGACATGGCATTACGCCCCATGATTGCCCCAGACCTCCCCCCAGCGCAATCAGCCGCCCTCATCCGCCTTTTGGCTTCTTACCGCGAGATCTTCGACCTTGACAATCGACCACTCGGCCAAACTTCTCTTGTGCAGCACCGTATCAACACAGGTGATGCTGTTCCCATTCACCGTCGACCGTATCGGGTGTCCGTATCGGAGCGCCAGATTATTCAAGAAGAAGTAAACAAGATGTTAGCTAAAGGCATTATTGAGCCCTCATCGAGCCCTTGGGCGTCACCCGTCGTCCTGGTTAAAAAGAAAGACAACACGTGGCGTTTCTGCATCGATTACCGGCATCTAAATCGAATTACGAAAAAGGACGTGTATCCTTTGCCCCGCATTGATGACGCTCTCGATTGTCTCCATGGCGCACGCTACTTTTCATCCATAGACCTTCGCTCCGGTTATTGGCAGATTGCCGTGGACGAGAAAGACCAAGAAAAGACCGCCTTCGTCACTCCCGATGGCCTGTACCAATTCAAGGTTATGCCCTTCGGTCTATGCAACGCCCCAGTCACGTTCGAGCGCATGATGGACTCTCTGCTACAAGGGTTCAAATGGTCAACATGCCTTTGTTACCTAGACGACGTCCTCGTATTTTCACCTACATTTGAGACCCACCTTGAGCGTCTGTCGGCTATTCTCGACGTCTTCCGCAATGCTGGCCTCCAGTTGAACTCGTCGAAGTGTCACTTCGGCCGCCAACAGATTACAGTGTTGGGTCACCTCGTTGATGCTTCTGGTGTGCGGCCGGACCCTGAGAAAATTCGTGCCGTCACCAGTTTCCCAGTACCCCAATCCGCCAAAGATGTTCGGAGTTTTGTGGGACTCTGTTCCTATTTCCGGCGGTTCGTGAAAGACTTTGCAGCAATCGCTCGACCACTTACTGATCTTCTAAAGAAAGACGTCCCATTTTCGTGGGGGTCCACTCAAGCTGCCGCCTTCTCTCACCTCATCACAATTTTGACGACGCCACCTATATTGGCCCACTTTGACCCATCCGCCCCGACTGAGGTCCGAACTGATGCCAGTGGTCTCGGGATCGGAGCCGTCCTCGCCCAACGTCAGCAGGGACACGACCGCGTTATCTCCTACGCTAGTCGCCTCCTTACACCTGCGGAGCGCAACTATTCGATCACCGAAAGAGAATGCCTTGCTCTTGTCTGGGCGGTCTTCAAGTTCCGTCCATATTTATATGGCACTCACTTCTCCGTAGTCACCGACCACCACGCGCTCTGCTGGCTTTCATCATTAAGGGATCCCACAGGTCGACTTGGTCGCTGGGCTCTGCGACTGCAAGAGTACACTTTTGCAGTGACGTACAAGTCTGGACGCCTGCATCAGGACGCCGACTGCCTATCTCGCTACCCGGTTGGCGAGTCGCGCACCATCCCTGACACCGACGCTTGCGTGTGCACCGTTTCCCAACTGACCCACATAGCCGACGAGCAACGCCGTGATGCATCCTTACGGGCTATCATCGAGTGCCTCGAAGCCTCACCTTCGGACCGATCTCATCACTCGTTCGTACTCCAGAATGGTACGCTATACCGCCACAACTTTCATCCAGACGGACCATCCCTGTTGCTTGTTGTACCCAAACACCTCCGCTCCGCTGTACTCCACGAACTTCACGACGTTCCAACTGCCGGTCACCTTGGTGTGTCCCGCACATACGACCGAATCCGCCGTCGCTTCTATTGGCCAGGTCTCGCACGCTCCGTCAGACGATACGTCGCGGCGTGTGAGAAATGTCAACGCCGCAAAACACCATCGACGCTTCCGGCTGGGTGCCTTCAACCCCTCGACATTTCGTCCGAACCCTTCTTTTGCGTCGGCTTGGACCTACTCGGCCCTTTTCCCCTGTCTTCTGCTGGCAACAGGTGGATAGCTGTGGCCACAGACTACGCCACACGCTACGCCATCACACGAGCTCTTCCAACAAGCTGCGCCACAGATGTCGCCGATTTCCTTCTGCACGACGTGATATTGCAACACGGTGCTCCACGCCAGCTGCTCACGGACCGTGGCCGCACATTTCTATCGAGAGTCATAGCGGACATCCTGCGTTCATGTGAAACGCGGCATAAGCTCACTACGTCGTACCATCCGCAAACGAATGGCCTCACGGAGCGTCTGAACCGAACCCTAACCGACATGCTTTCAAAGTATGTTTCATCAGACCACTCCGACTGGGACTTTGCTCTACCGTACGTGACATTTGCCTACAATTCCTCGCGCGTGACACGGCTGGTTACTCCCCATTTTTCCTGCTGTTCGGCCGCGAACCCACATTGCCCCTTGATACAGTCATTCCGTTGCCAGCAGCTCCGGCCACTGAATACGCCATGGACGCTATCAGCCGGGCCGCTCATGCAAGCGAAGCCGCTCGTACTCGCCTTCTGACCTCCCAAGAGAACCAACGCCGTCGGTATGATCAACGACACCGCGACGTACACTTTTCGCCCGGTTCTTTGGTTCTGCTGTGGTCTCCGACCCGGCACGTTGGCCTGTCCGACAAACTGCTCTCTCGGTACACAGGGCCATACCGAGTGCTTCGTGCGGTGACTCCCGTCACCTATGAAATCGCTCCTGCTGACTTGTCGTCTTCATCCACCCCGCATGCCAGCGACATCGTACATGTCGCACGCCTGAAGCAGTACCACTCTCCCAATGACGTTGACGTCTAGATGCGCCGAGACGGCGCCTTTGCGCCGGGGGTTATGCTACATGTAGGCTGCCGGAATCCATATTGTCGACGCGCGTGTGCGCCCGACGAAGAGGACGAAGGTCGCTAGCTGCTCGAGCTCGGAGCCGGATTGCTCAGCGCTGCAGCCGTTCTTGCAAATATATCTTGTGAATAGCGACTTGTAAAAGCGACTGTCACTCACGTAACAATATTATTATTATTCTTATCTACGGGAGTACTTTGCTCACGCGGCGTCCAATGGGCTCACGTTATCGACGGGCTACCAGATATGCATGACAGTGAGCGAATGAATTCGAGGTACAGTGCAGTGGCATAGGCAGAATTTTTTTCCGGGGGGGGGGGGGGGCGCCACCTCCTTGATTAGGCATGGGGTCCGGGCAGATAAGTGGGGTCGAGTGTCATTTCGTGCTCTGTATCCCATGGGGAAAAAATTCGGCAGATCCCACGTACCGTGGGAATCAAGGTTATGCGAAGCATGCGCGGGATGGTCACTGTGGCGCAATTTTTCACATTGAGCGAAACGTTACGGAATGACGCTTGAGAAATGTGGAAGTGGTATACACACTCGTATGCTGAAGAGTCGTATATGTATTATATAACCAGTTGTTTACAGTTGCGTAACGATGCCAACAGCAACATGTGTGTTACCAGCACCAGACGCGGTAAGCTGACATATAGTGCTTATAGTCTTCAATACAGGAGAGCGCGAATCCGAACCGGACAAAGAAGGAACACAGATGCACAGGACAGGCGTTACTCGCAGTTAAGCTTCATTCAGGAAAGTTTCCCTAGATATATGGTACGCAGCCCAGTGACACGCGCAAGCGCACTGCACGTACGTTACAGTCACAGTTGCAGTTTTATCTTTATACTTCTTCGTTATAACGGACGCACGCACGTTTCACGAACCTGTATGTGTAAAGGGGTTCTCGAGAGTTCTTGAACACGGTCATCATTACCGTATGTGATCAGTGAGCCCCAGCAGCTGAACCGCACTTGTTATCGGATCCGTTCGTGATTGCGGCTACGAGGCGTCTCAGTGTAGTGAAGTGCGAGGTATAGTACAGGTGGTAGAAATCCTGGATGCCTCTTACGACGATATGATTTATGAAGCGTCCTGTCCTGGACGTAGCAGCGAGGTCTTTTATTTCCCTGTCCACATCCAAGCCATCTTTCACGCAGTATAAGGAACGGGCGTTGTTGGGTCTTGATAAGTCAAAGTTGAAGTCACCGGTAATGCAGAGAGGCCTGGTTATATCGGCATATTTATTGTAGGGAAGCATTGATCCCGGTTTCTTTGTAATCCACGTGGTCCACGTTGCGGACCTTGTGGACGAGTGGATGGTAGTTGATCGTCTTCCAGGAGTGTTCTGTCTTCAGCTCCGTCACTTTCCTTGCGTCTGCCGCTGTGGTGTAGCGGTTACGGTGCTCGGCTGCTGACCCGAAGGTCGCAAGTTCGATCCCGGCCGCGGCGGTCACATTTCGATGGAGGAAAAATGCTAGACGCCCGTATACTGTGCGATCTCGTGCACGTTAAAGAATACCAGATCGTTAAAGTTAGCGGATCCCTTTGCTATGGCATCTCTCAGAATCATATCGCGGTTTTGGGGCATAAAACCCCAACAATTATTATTATTATCATTTTCCTTGTGTGTCATTGTGTGTGTTCACCGTTACTGTGTTGGTTTAGACTGTATCACCTGTCGCACATACCCGCATAACATGAACTCTGATATGCGGGTATGTGCCACACGTGACTGAGAGAAAGGGTTTCATGACGTACGCAACATGTATTTTGTGTTATTCATGTCGTGACCAGTGAATCGTGTTCGTCATACACTGACCCCTTGCTATGCCAATTTTGGTATATTACAAGTTATGGAGACGACCAGGAGAGCGCCCAGACGTAGGCAGCTAGATAGATAGATAGACAGATACGTAGATAGAAACGGCCAAGGTGCCTGAGGTTCGCTAAGAAATGCTTCGCATTTAAAACTTCTGAGGGGGGGGGGGGGCACGGGCCCGGTGTGCCACGCCCTGGCTACGCCACTGGTGCAGTGCTCTGCAATTGAGACGTGACAGTCGACCCACATGGTGCATGTCGGGAGTTATTGCGACAAGTGTGAGCACTGGGTGGTCGCTGGGGGACATAAATACATCCTTCATCGCATCACAATGGCCCTCCCTTTCATAACACATCATAATAATAAGCGAGGTGTGCAAAAAACGACAGGCCCCAGCAGAACACGCAGCACATTCGCACATTCACAGCGAAAGCTGGCAGAGCGGCCTTCATAGAGCCCCGTGTAAACACTCTTAGGACGCTTACTGCAAGTACAGTTGCGAGGAGCCCACTACGCAATAAACCATTCCATTTTACGAAGTGGCGCAAGACCCACTACGCGTTCCTAAGTGTATATACGCACCATCGTAGCTAAGCACTTTGATGTTGCTCTGCTGGATAGTCATGAGGATGATCAAGAATTATTGCTGAGGCCTTCATCGCACAAGCTTATGATCACACAGCGTGAAATGCATATTGATGAATTCGAGGTGCGAATTCAGCAAGTCGATTGCAAACGCACCGCACGAATATAATCAGAAGTGTGTCGAATACACCTCGAATTTCTCTGAAAAAAATAGCAACTGATTGTGGTGCTTACACGAAATTGTAGGAATGCGTAATAATTCCCCGACTGTAAGGAACGAAATGCTTTTTATTTATTAAAGTTAGTTGAGTATTACAAAAGTTAATACAATTCTTGACAGGTAGTTACTTTCAGTCTTCCCTGTATGAGCAAACGCCCGGAGACACCTTAGCGCAGCGTTGCATAAGAGCTCCGTTATAACGTCAGCCGAGTCGCCTGTTCTGTCGGCTTGAAATTCGATCGAACCGAATTTACGCTATCGATATCGACTGCGCAGCGTCGTTCTCCGATGTCGACACACACGCGAATCATGCCACCGCTTTATAGAGGTGTTTGGGGTTGCTACAGTGCTCGACAAAAGACGCGATAGCCCGCATGTATTCGTGGACGAGAGAGCAATCGAACGGGATGCGGCTTAGAGCTTGACCCGCTGCCTTCGAAGGAGATGAGAGCAGTAACTGGGGCTGTAGTACGTTACACACGCTCTCACTCTCTACGTGCGTTATCAGGCATGCAGGGAGCCCAGTTAAATAAGAGCCGCCGCTCCTGCAGGCATCGCCTGTCGCGGTGTTACTTAGATAACGGCTTTTGATACGTTATTTTGCAAACTCTCACGTGCTATGCCACACGTGCACATGCTGAAAGTCAGGAGTACCCCCTGTAAGTGTATTTCTGGCGCTGACACGCAATTATGCCTCATAATTAATTAACGAAATGAAATACAATTTGTCACACCGTCTACGTGCATCGGAATGAAAATTATACTTCTAATCACCTGGCATCGGCGCAGGGTAGGTATCTCGAGCACTTTCACCGGGACTGGGAGAAGCGCGCCTCTCCAAAACGAGAAAAATAAAATAAAAGAAAGTGGAACAACGAAAACAACAACAAAATAAAGAATAAGCACACCCCAACAACCTGCAAAGAAAACCAAAAGAAAGAAAAAGGAAGGCTCTGCGGTAGGCGCAGCTTCCACGTTCTGTTCTTAGCCACCTCCAGTTCTATTTTAATCGCTCATCGTTCAACACCGCGTGGCACCTAAGTCCAACGCTTCGGACCGCGCGTCTTCTAAACTAAAGTGTGGATCAGTTCGTTCTGAACCGAGAGGTGCCTTCGCTCTTCCTACAAACGTGTCGGGAGCGCCCAGTGAGAGAGAGAGAGAGAGAAAAAAAAAGGTGAGAGTTGACGAGCTGGAGTGTAGAGAGAGAAAGAAGCGACAGCTTTGGAAGTCACGTCCGCACAGTCCAGCAGTGATGAACGACTGTCTTCGCTACTGGGGAGACGCAGCTGTCACACCAGAGAAACATGAACGCTTCGAGTTCGTGCACACGGGGTTCGTAACTCAAACTGCTGTACCGCTTGGAGCTATGGTGCTCGTGAGTACGAAAACTTGCGGATTGCGGAGGATTATAGACAACGACGACGAAATGATAGACTGCACCTCAACCACAGTGTCAGATATATACTCTATATGCTAAGCCGTAGCCTAACCCTCCCCCCCCTTCTTTTTTTTCTGTTTTTTTTTCGTGAGTTTTGTGGCTTTCGTAAGACGACGGTATTCAACAAGGTATCGCCAAGGTCGCATGTGTGGGCAGGTACCAACTGTCTGGCCGTGTGCGAGTTAGAAAGAAAGCGCTTGGTAAGTGAGAAAAAAAATATATAATGGTTATAGAAAACTTAGCAAGAACGTCTTGCGCTACTAACTACTACGGTATCAGGGGCGTAAAAAAAAGAAATGAAATTCTGGCGGACGCGCGATGAGGCACGGGAGAGAAATGGTTCTTGAAGAAGGAGGTGGTGCTATTTTCTGCGAAGGAACGGCCGCGCGGGTGCACGCGCGACCGCGCTGTCAAAAAGTCTCTCCCATATTTATTACGCGTTCGAGATCAAGGACACACATAACGTGAATGGATTTCTAAACGATCAGAACAGAATACTAAGTCGTCAGGCCAAGAGAAAGAGAGAGCGAGGGATGTTTATTACATGAAAGAATTCGGAGGCGACCGTAAACCCTGACTAAGGTAGTGGTACTCGCACGTCGGCGCCCGTATGCCCTGGTGGTGAGCGTATGTGCTAGCAGTATGGTGTGGTCGCTGGCTATATCAGAACTATTACCCGGCACATGGAGCAATGCGAAAAGGTGCGCCAGCTTCTCGCATCTCTGCTGTGCTTACACTATTTTAGCTAACAAAGCTATCCTGCTGGACGGCATGTAAACCCGCTTCACACACACACACACACACACACACACACACACACACACACACACACACACACACACACACACACACACACACACACACACACACACACACACACACACACACACACACACACACACACACACACACACACACACACACACACACACACACACACACACACACACACACACACACACACACACACACACACACACACACTAACTTGGCGTCAGAAGTTTATGGGCCCGCAATACAAAGAATCACTACATAAAAACCGAGCCAAAGAACAACAGTGACTTCAGGCCATCACGACACGATGCACCTGTTCCAGCTAACACAATGCACCCGCCACTTCAATGCGGCTCCTTCATCTATATTCACGAGCGTCACGGGGAAACAAAAAAGAAATGTGTCGCTATTGGGATCGCCACTATGGGGAGCGTCTGCCGTGGGAGCCCACCAGTGGCGCATTAATCGCAACCCTTGCTTCCCCACCCATCGCTTTACGTGCATGTAGGCTTCTCCCTTTACGCTCGGGTAGTCACACACGAAAGAGACAGCGCGCTACGCGACAGACAGCGCCTGCCGCCCAGGTCCCACTAACACACACACACACACACACACACACACACACACACACACACACACACACACACACACACACACACACACACACACACACACACACACACACACACACACACACACACACACACACACACACACACACACACACACACACACACAACAAAAAAAAACGTATCTGCGCTCGCCGCACGTTGCATTGCATAGCGTATGTGTGTACCATGCCCGAGAAAGGGGAGGCCACCCGCGACCTTCGAGCGTATAGTCCGCTGGCCTGATTAGCGGCTTCTCTCGCATCGGCGGCGATTGCGGGAAGCCTCTGTTGACCGCAGCTGCCGGTCGCGGCTTGCTGATCCTCTAACCTTGACTCCCAACTTCTCGTCTGCCAGTCGGCGTCGTTTTTTTCTTCATCTTTTTGTTTCTTTTGTTTTCGACGCCCTCTCGGAGCTCTGCCACGCGAGACGATGGCTGGCTGTCTGACTGACGGCTGGCTCGACGGTTGGCTGGCGTCGGCTCGAAATGCGCGGCTTCTGTTGTTATGGAAACGGACAGTGCCTGACTCGGTTCTTCGCCTTCCGTTTCACTGTTAGTTTGGCGTTTACTTGTCACGGCACGCGCCTTCGGTTTTGGCCCGGCTTGTTTTCTTCGCGCTGTAGATTTGTAACAGTCAGTGTGGGTTAAAAACAATGTTTTTTTTTAGTTCGTCGCGTACGCTGGAGCACTGAGCAGTCTAGTCTGTTTCGCGAACAAGATTTATGAGAGCTTACTTTTCTTATTTCTTTATCCCCGTCACCAGGCATTCGCTCAAAAAAAGAAAAAGAAGAAGAAGGACGACACAACAAAACGATACGTACATGGACACAAAATACTGGCGGTTGTCGTAGTAAGTTGCAATTAAACCCGGAAGTACCATCATACACGCTGCAACAACATGCATATTCACGAGTAGAATATTTTGCTACAGCCACAATGTCCACGTTACCACCCAACTGTAACTTGTTGTTCACGTTCAAAACAAGGTATACCCATGCTGAGCACCGAACCACAATTCTTGAAATCCACAGTGTCCTCGGAAATATGTAAACCCGCGCATGCGCACTCGACCGCCCACGGTTAACCCCCATGGAGCATTGAAATGGCTCTCAGCGTTTGGCAGAATAGTCGCTAGAGCTCCTGTTGGGTAGGAGACTGATACCGACGGATGCGATTTTTTTTCTTACGAAGTCATAACGCAACCGCCGCGAGTGTAGCAGTGTTCGTCTCTCTTTATCAATCAATCAATCAATCAATCAATCAATCAATCAATCAATCAATCAATCAATCAATCAATCAATCAATCAATCAATCAATCAATCAATCAATCAATCAATCAATCAATCAATGAAACAAACTTCCAACATACACGCTAGCTCTATATGAAGAAACGCCTGTCAAGCTGGTTTTTCCGCAAGCACATCTTTATTGCGGAGAAGCCCGCTTTTTGAAACCATGCACGCGTGTGGCCGCACAAACAAAATGAATCTAAAGCTTCTGACATGCGTCAGAAGATCGTCAAGGAACAAAAATGTAGAAGTAGGATAGCAGAAAAAACTAGAATTTAAGTAATGCACCAGACCACCGTTTGCTATCTCAACGGAGTCAGGAGTTGTAGCACGCATCAGAGAAGTCAAGACAGTGCCAAAGAAGCTTGGTGCGACCTTAGTTCCAACCTTTTGATTGACCGTACGACCAGTGCGGCACTCACGTGTCCGGTGTCGTAATCACTAGCTACCCAGAAACCGGGCGTGAGAAATCCCGCGCGACGATATGGCCACGGCGTACTAGTGCCCGCATTAGCTGCAATCAGCTAATGCGCGCACTATTTTTCATGCTAAGATCGGCAACCCATATTCAGCAGCGCACCTGTGTCTTACGAATCGCCGTCCCTCCCTCCCCATGGCAACGAACACGACGCGAGTACAGGCTCGCAGAACCACGCAGCGGGACGCGAATCTGCCCCGAATTTCGCCGCATTGCCGACGACACTTATCGGCAATTAGTCGGATAGATGAGGGAGGGCGGGAAGCCAGGCACAGCTGGGCTCATCGTACGTACAAAAAGCAAGGAAGAAAAAGCGTCACTCAATAGCAGCCGCAGCCCCTTCATTGAGCATTCGAGCCTCGTTTCCGGAGGAGGGCTTTCCCCACGATACTTGGTCGGGCACAACGCGTAGTCAAACGCGTCACTCGCGCTAACGACGCGCGCTCAAGTGCCCCGCCGCGGACACGAGCCCTTGTCGCTTGCCGAGTGTGAGAGCGGCGTGTTTCTCCACCGCAGGCGGGTGCCCCTGTCGATCGGGCGTGATGAGAATTCAGCGCGCGCGGGGTCGCGCAACTCGACCCCTTCGTAGCGGCGGCGTCCCAACCCTATCCCCGCGGATATTCTCGGTCGCAGTAATGTTGCGTGCAGCACGGTCGAAGCTTACGCTGTCCCAAGAAGTGCAGTCACAGCCAAACGAATCCAAGAGACAATTAAGCCCAGGAAAGCACAAGGAACATTATTTGTTACATTTAACTATAGCAATTATGACATAGATTGAGATGAAGTAAAGTGGACGGGATAGCACCCTTTCAAGTCAAGTGAAGCTGATTAAATAGTTCAGATGAGTTAAATAGTTAGCATATCAGAAGGAGATCTCAAAGTTTCGGTAAAAATGATAGAGGGACCTCCTATGATTACATGAATCGAGTAATTATAAAATGCAGCAAAAGTTTCATCGGCGGGATCCGAACACACAGCCTTCGAATTACGTGTCCGATGCTCTACCAATTCAGCTACGACGGAATGTGCTTTTCCGTCCACTTCGTGGAGTATTTGTGTGTGTAATACCTGGGAGTGTTAACCAGCGCCTCTCGTAGCCAAGGCCGCAAATGTGGAACACTCTTTTTGCCAGACGGCGCCACGTGGAACGTGCAGAGCAGTCCAGAGTGAATTATTATGAGAACCACGAAAATATATCCTGGATTCGTGCGTAAAACTTCGCCCGCCGAGACGAGAGCGTGTGTACCTCGATGACGCGATTTAGGACTTACGAAATCTTCGCTAATTGAAGTTGGGATTTAAGAAGGGAGATTACGTACAGACGTAATAATAGATGAAATATAGCCGCGAGATTGATCGCCGTCTAGATCAGACGAGAAATAGAGACGGCAATTGCAAGAAAAAAAAAGCAGGAAGAAATAATGATAAGCAGTTTAAGACATAAATGACAGACATATAGGCCGGGACGAGACCTATAGAAGAAAACAAGAGTACAAATGACACAATGAAGTTAACCTCGGAATTAATCAGGCTTGATACCCTGTGCACCGAGGTTGGGTTTACAGGGATTATGGGAAAAAAAGAGGGGAGCTTTAACGCCATGTGGAGAGGTTTCTCGTGTAAGCCTATCGGATGGAGCAGGACTTTTGAAAAGCGTTCTGCGCAGCAGCAGCTTACTGAGGTCAGTGACAGAGTGCTGGGAGGACAAGGGATGAATAAAAATGGCAGCGAAGGATGGAGCGAACAGCCGCGGCTGTCAATTACATTTGCGGTGCATCAAGACAAGGACGAGAACGACACAACAGGACGAGCGCTTTAGTTGAAAGTTAGCGCTCGTCCCCTTATTTTGTGCTTGTCGCCCGTGACTACTAGCGCTATGATACGTGTATGTTGATAACCTCGGCGTCTGACTGGTCAACGTCCACGACCTTCCCGTAGGTTCCGCCACTCTGCACGCTTTCAAACGAGCCCGACAGGTTTCACATTTTCTTTTGCTCCCTTTGTGCTCGGACCTCGGTCCCCACGCCCTAGGCCATCGCCGTTACCACCAGCGCCTCAAGTGGCGGCGGCGGCGGCGGCGGCGGCGGCGGCGGCGGCGGCGGGCTGCTTCTTGGAGAAGGGTGGCCATCGTCGCACCCGTGTTATGCGTGCTAGAACGCCGTTAACGGCCCGCCGCAGACTCGATAGCCGGGGCAAATCGGTCGGACGCCTATTAATCTCGTGGGTCCCAGATAACCCCCCGCCCTCTCCCTGCCTTTGTCTCCCGTCTCTCCGCCAAGATATATTAAGGACCTTTTCTCCTACGCGCGCCGCCCATTAGCGAGATGAGGGTCTTTCCTTTTCTTTTTGTTTCGTTAATCATCTGCCCATTTTTAGCCCCTGCCTTTTTATAGCCCCCTCCCGCGGGGTAAATCGCTCAAGGACCTGGGTATAACCCTTCCCGCTGCTTCTCCTTCGCTTCCCCATGGCCACCCGGGACTGCTGCCTCTCGCGAGGACAGGTAACACCGGCCGCTCGCCCGTCTCGTCTCTGATGGCGCACGTATACTGTTTGTGCACACCACTACGAGCAAGTGTCGGGCGTCGAGTCACGACGGCGTATAATATCAGCCGCTGTGGCGTGGAAGTCGCTACAAGAAGCGACAGGCGACCTCGGGGTCTTCAAACACGGTTGCCGCGGAGACTGGCCGAAGTCGTTGTTGTGACCTCAATACCTGTAGCCGATACACACAAGCGGGACAAGCGAGCAACTTGTTATTCGCCTAGTCAACCGTGGCTCACACCTAATGTGGGGTGGGGGAAATAGATTGGCCACGGATCGGGTGTTTATGTCAAATGTCAGAAAGATGAACTTCACAAGGGTGGCAATTCGGGCTAGTTGGTTGTTCATGATCTTAAAAGGCAGCGCAAAAACAACGGACGAACACAAAGACACAAACCAGTGCTTGTTTGTCTCTTTGTGGTCGTCCGTTATTTTTGCTCTGCTTTTTAGGGTAATGTTAGAAAGCCTGAGAATACCAATAACTAGCCAGAAATATTTGGGGGGGCGTAAGTCATCTTTTGTGCATGTTCATGCGTGCATTTTTACGTGTGCACCGAAAACGAATGAAAAGTAATTTTGACAAGAGACATCGAGCAGACATGCCAGACATTCAAGTCACCTACCTCGTACTACTGAGGAAAGGAATAGGAGATTCCAGTGCCTTAATTTTACGGTCCTTACTGTGTGACCAAGACAACCACCCAGAACGGAATTTTGAAGACTGTCTGGTACACTGGTGAACATGGATCAGTTGAATGTGCTTCAATTGGAAATGTCATCAAGCATTACCCCAGGAGGGGTAATTAAAAAGAAACCGGGAAGGGTGAAGCGCTATGAGCCTTTCGACAGAAGATGAAGAAGCACGAGAGCCGGGGCAGGAAAGAAGAAGGGGATGAAGCTCAAAATAAAGCAGATTAAGATGGACGCCAGTTTCATACTGAAGCTTTAATGCTGTTCCGTTCTTTTAAGCAGGAATGCTACAATCTATAGTTAAGTTTTCTTTTCAATGAGAAAGTCAGGTATCAAAGTAGCTAGTTAAGTTTTCCCTTCAGTAAGGATATCAGGTAGCAGACAGAGCTAAGTTAGCTGGTTAAATATTTCCCTTCAATAATGATGCCGCCACAGAACGTTGATCTGCTGAGCTACGGTGCAAAGACGCATCACAAATTACCAACGAGCGATCATCGTTGCGTCTCCGGAAACCTCGGCACAACACAAATAGCAACCGCACGTCGTTGTAGTACCGGTACCTTAGTCGAGCCGGGCTCGCTACGTAGCATTATGCGCTGCGAGGTCCTCCGGTCCCGAGTATATACCGGAATAATTATACTTGCACGCACGACCACACCCTCCGAAGCCGTCCGTGAGGCCATGGCCGCGACGCAGTAGACAACACAAGGTCGTCGACACCTCTGGTAGGTTGTCCTCACTCCTCAATCGAGTCTCTTTATTGCTTTCCGAATAGCACAGCAAAAACTCACAAGGTGCCGTATGCATTCACCTAAGGCGACTCGAAGGCGAAAGCCATCTTTATCTTCTCAGTGTATGTATTGATCCACCTATCGATTTCTGCACCTATTTTGCACTGGCTCCGTGATCGGCCCACCTTTGGCCAAGCGACAGTGTCGAGTGATGACGTCATCATGTGACGTCACAATGTCATCACAAATTTCGGCGATCTGTGAGTCATGTTGACGTCACCAAGTGATGATGACTTTTTGCATCACTCGCGTTGACGTCGACGCCGCCGACGGTCACATTACGCGTTTGATGAGGCATCTAAGCCTTTCGCCTTGATATCAGCTGTGCAACCGCATATCTTCCCGTATTCTCCTTCGCACTTCGACCACAAACCTTGCTTCGGCAACTTCAAAGTAGAAGGATCTCGACGCTGGTAAGGGTCTTACGTAACGACTGGAACTGCAACGCCTCGCATCTTCTCGTCGTCTTAACAGCGCACTTTCCGCGCACGTATTGTGTCGATCGGTTCGTAGAACAGCAGGCACCGTTCGCTGCTTCCTTTCCTGTATTTCCTCAGTGGTGCCGTATAGCGTCGTTGCGTGACCTGGTGCAATTTTTTTTTCAGTTCGACTATCCATTCCCCAACTCTTCAGAAACTTCGATTTCTGTCGATGATCGTTCCATATGTTGCTTCATCGCGTCCCCCCCCCCCTCTCTCTCTCTCTCCACGGGGATTCTTTCAGTCCCTGTTACAAAAGTTGGTCTACAGAACACTGTGACGCCAGTCTCTATACGGAGTTCGACATTGGCTGGTTTAGATCGCGAAAAGCGAGGTACAGGTAGAATGTCTCGCTGGACATTCTTGCGACACACTTAATACGAACACCGGATCATTCGCGGCAGTTTTCTTCTCGCATTTACTTTCGTACACCTACCATTTCGCAGACTTATTATACTTCTCCTAGCGCCAGCGCAATCTTGAGGCGCGCCACCTTTAGTGATCATTTGTAGCTCGCCTTGCATGCTTTCTGCATTTTTCTACACATACTGCGTTTTTGTAATCGCTTTGTGATCGAACGCAGCGTTCTTCGCAATTCGCTGAACAAACTAGACGACACACATTTTTGGGAAGAGATGATCATCGGATCGTGGCCCTACGTGTCACGGGCCTGCAAAGCGACTCGATCACTGATCCTGTCCTTAAAATCTACCGGGTTAAGCGATCGCTTGTAGGCGTGTAATGTACAGGCGCGTATGTACTTTGGTAGCACCTTCCTCCCTCTTCTTTATTTCTTTTAATTCCTTAACCAAGTGTAGGGTACGCAGCAAACCGGACGCGCGTCTGGTTGACCTCCCTGCATTTCCTTCCTTCATTCGTTCCTCCTCGTCCTCTGTTTTTCCTCGCCCTTACGGGCGCTGTAGGGTAGCAAACCGTACGTTCGTCTAGTCGACGTCTCTCTTTCTCTTTCCTGCATTCACACACACTCTCTCTATTTCTCTCTCAGTTTTAGCGATATATAGACGTCACTTTCAAATTCTTGGTGACGAAAGTTTCCAAACCGCGTTGCAGCGAAATCAAACGTCATAGGATGCAAGGACCAGAGACAATCACCTTTCTCAACCCGAACATCTTCAAAGAAAGAGAGATGAAATTCTCAGGGTTTATCAAAGGCAGCAATTACAGAAACGCGATTCTTCGCGACAGGCTTCCTGAAGCGCGCCGCTCGAATTCGGGACGTAAAGCATGAAAAGCTGTCACAGAACCGCACATGTAGAACAATGAATGACGCACTGCAAGTTTTCCTTGCGAACGAAATGGGGACCGACGCGGTGAAACCCGCATTTTCCTCGCACAGTGTGATGCAACCGGCAAGGTAGTCGCTTAAAATGGCCGCATCTGACAGGTGCCTTCTTTCGAAACGAGTGGGCGATGGCAGACATTCGCGCAGAGCTTCGCGAGCCCGCCTAAAACGAACCTGGCAGATGCGATGGCGCATAGAAACAGGGAAACTGCGTCCTCCCACCTCCCTCTTCGCCCCTACCCCTCCTTTCTGACCTGCTGGGCGCTGTGTGAGCAGGAATCGGTTACGATACCTTCAAACCGATCCGTTGTGATGTGGTCGGTCTCTTACGACACAACGATCCGTCGAGCGTTTATTCATTATCTCTCGAAAAAACTCATATGACGCATATGACACATATCTAATAATCTCGTATGATCATACCAGAACACACATGATTCATATGTATTCAAACGAGATTATTGGATATGTGGCGTATGTGTCATATGAGATTGTTTGTTGTTTAATAAGGATATATTATTATTATTATTATTATTATTATTATTATTATTATTATTATTATTATTATTATTATTATTATTATTATTATTATTATTATTATTATTTGTGGGACCTATATATGATGCTTCAGACCCATTTGTACAGCTGCCAGTGATCACGTGCTGACTTTTTTGTTAACTTATTGCATGAATAATTGATTGATTGACTGATTAACTGGTTGATTGAGTGATTTTTTAGGAGTGCGAACAACACGTACATTATAAGAGGTACATAGTGGAGATCTCCGGAGTAATTTTTCCACGTTGACCTAGCACAACATAATAAAAACATGGAGCGTTGTTTGATCACGCAATTTGATTGCAGAACAGCGCACGTTCCTATAATGACGCATGGGTATGCCAATTCTTTAACTGAGCCAAAGTGAAATCAATATTACTTGCCGTCAGACAGGTCACACTGATACTGACAATTCTAGCCTGACAACCGAACTAAAGTAAGGCATGAAACTCAAATTCTGGCATCTTATATGCCAAAACCACAATATGATTAAAAAGGCACGCCGTAGCGCGGGATTCCAGATTAATTTGGAAAACAGGGGGTTCTTTAACATACGCCTATAGATTTAAGTACACAAAAGCTTTTGCATTTCGTCTTAATCTAAATGTGGCCGTAGTGGCCGGGAACAGAACCCATTTTCTCGAGCCTACAGCAGCAGCGCAACACTTTAAACGCTATATACGCTATCACAATAGGTGAAGCTGGACATGTCAGCACCATGAAACGGGTACTAGTCGTGAGAAATTTAGAATTCTTCATGCTTTCCTTCCACGAACCAATTGAAGAGTCAGCCTCAAGCGAAGTCTAATTGTATTTTCGTTGCAGAATCTCTGCATCAGCTTTCATGTCATTTTAGTAGCACTATGACATCAGAGCGAAATAACTTCTTCGGTGTGCGCTGACATGCCAACGCGTCGTGCGTTTGTACGTGATCGTGCTTGATCATGCTCTGTCTCTCATTGTAACTGTATGCAGATTAACTTAGCGTTCAGGCTCTGAATGGACAACAAATTACTCTGCGAGGCCATACGACATGCGCCCGGATGCGTTGCGCCCGAGTACAGTTTGCTTATTTCGACGCGTTCGACTGCGCGATGGAAACGTGTTCCGGAAGCGACGTCTAAACTTCCTTCGTGAAAGCGCGTTTGCGCATGCGCGAGAGAGGAGTATCGCGTGCCCGAGTGTGGCGTTCGCGAGTCGTTTTACGAAACAGTGTTCCCGCGCGGACCCGCCCTCGCGCTGGATTCTTTTATGGCGGCCAGAGATGCGACGTTTCATTATACTCAGGAACATTGCGTAAGCTTTGCTTGCGAAATGTCTCCGCTTGTGGAAAGCTTGGCAACCATCTCCCGCCCTCCCAGCGTTTGCAGAAACAACGGCAGAAATGTTGAGCTATAGTGGGTTGGGATTAGTCACGAAGAAAATAGTTCTCTTGCCTTCTTTCACTATGAATCTGAAGAAACAATATGACGCCAAGATTTGGGAGAGCTACCGCTATATTTCAAAGCTTATAGGGACTAAAAAAAGCTCACAGGGTCCTCCCTTAGGCGTTTTCCTAAGACGATTCGAAAGCAAAAGCCTTAGGGTGTGGCTATTTTATTATAATAATCATCATAGGAGCTCGAGAGGTCACGTGACTAGCTGCACATTTTTTAATGCTGTGGCTGCGGCTGATGATAATTATAAATTATAGTTCAGCCCTTTGTAATGATTTGGCAGCTTTCAACCGAGCACATGTTTAGCCCTTTACTGCCGGTTGTCGCGAATTCGCGACATACCGAAAGACGCCGATTAAGTAACACAGGAAACGCATTGATGCCTTCACCGGCGGCTGTCACGTATTTGCAGCGAACGTAGCTTTCAGCACGAGACATCTAGCGCCATTGCATGTAAGGTATTGCAAGCTGGAATCCAGTGTTTTTTATCAATTGCCGGAGAGCGTGAAGCGCGTGCAACAGCTCTCATTTCTTCGTTGTTTTCTGCCCGTGGGACGTAAGTTCCATCTCCTAAAAAATATTTTCGATGTGCACGCATACAAGAGGTTGCACACGACATGTAACATTGTTTTGAAGTACGTTATTTCCTGCGCGATCCTCGCTTCTATGGTATGTCGCGAATTCGCGACATCCGGCATTTGAGTCAGTCAATGATGACTGCCGGTATGACAAGTTCATGATGGAGTTCCGCTCATTTTATGGGAAAGAAAGGCTTCGCACGCGCTTGCTACCTGAAGATAAAAGTGACCACAGCTGTCTCAATGACAGCGAAGACGACGAAGTCGATGCCGGTCCTCACGCACAAGCACGAGTGTCTTCATCGAGCAATGAGGATGAAGACGAAGATGTGGTAGACAAGTCAAGCTAGTGTCTTTCTAAAACATGCAGTACGGTGGGAAAAAAAAGACTGAAGAACAGCGGGAAATGCCACACTGGAAGACCGCTCATCCTCAATGTGACACTGTCCGAGCTCCTATTGAATATTTCAAGGAATTTTTATGACACCTTCACGGAACGCAGCGTTCAGCAGAGCAATCTGTTTGCGACGCAGAAAAATCCGAACAAAGGACTGGCTCTGTCTCGTGGTGAGCTAGAACTATTTCTCGGTGCCGTCACCTTCATGTCATTCTGTTGGCTCCCAAGAAGTTGGCTATACTGGGCTATACTGTTGGCTATACTGGGCGGCGGAGTCTAGGGCCCAAAGGGTGGCCGGCGCGATGCCACGTGATTAGTAGGAGGCAATAAAGTCAAACTTGCATTTAACAACAATGACGACGCCAAGTTACGTCGCCCTGAAGAGATCCGCTTCATTGATGCGGCGATGCCATACTTGCGTTGCATTGAACATATTGAGCTACTATTGTCTTAAGTGCCGGTTGTCGCGAATTCGCGACATACCTAAAAGTATGCATTAAAGTTGCATTTTGGATAATACAACTGCTGATGTAAGTTAAGGTTGCTATTTAAAGCTGAAAAATGAAAAAAAGAATTTTTTTCTTCGGCGCTTTGATAATTCAGGCATTAAAGGGTTAGGCAATTCGCATGGTGTGACGCCTGGTGCGTGCGATTCTACGCTTCCACCCCGCAATATTAAGCCTGTAAACGCTACTTCTCTCGCGACACGAAGACTGTATGAGGTCTTTCAGGGTCTTTGTGGTAGAATACACGGCTCCCACGCAGGATACCTGGATTCGATCCCGGCTTGATCCGCGACATTTTATCTCATAAAGTGGCTGAATGGGCTAGTTTGTTGTGCATACTTAAGGTTAGCAGCGCGTGTTCTTTTCGCGCTATTTTATCTCATGTTTGTGAGGTCACGTGGCTTTTTGTGCGCACGCCGCGTTTTTCAAGGCCGCCATCTGATGAGGCACTCAAGTCTCTCCTCTGAACAAAGTACAAACCTTTCTATACATAGTGTGTTTGTTATTATTTGATGATTCGTGCGTTTCCTCGGTGGCGCGGATTCCTTCGTACATCGTTTTCGACCTCATATAGTTGGTAATCAGTGCAGATGCCGCCACTGTGAGTAAACACTGGGTCGGCTTGTCCCGCTCGCTTACGAAGGCCGCTGATATAAAGACCTGCGTGATATCGATCACGGTCACGTCCTCTCGATCTCATCCACTCTAACCGGAAAAAAAAGAGTGACCGAGGTAAACAATTGAACGCAATATATGGAGCGACGCTCGCTATTCGATCATTACGTTTGCGGCAGGAAAAACAAGCGCTCGTAAGTAATGAAGTGCGCGTTGTAATAGGAAACGGCTGGCATCCTTCCATGATATGCAATTCGTGATAAACGGAACATTTATTACGACTGTTTTTCGCTCGGTTTCATGACGGCAAGAAGCAGTGTCGAAAGATAATGAGCTGAGTTACAAGTGCTAGCTCTCCGAGACAAAATTAAAGTCGTGCTACGCTGAAGCAAGGGAGATCCGGGTTAGTATATACAATATGCATAGACGTGCGCATGGTTCTATATAAGGGGGGGGGGGGTCATGTTTTACCGCGGAACTTCCCATCCCCCTCACCCTCATTAGTCGAGTCAGGAGAAAAAAAAGCTTCGAAATGGATACAAAATGAAAATGAAGCGATGACGTGCTTTCAATAAAGGCCTGCCTTTGGTGGCCGGCTTTCGGGGGTTACAGGCGGGATATAAACCGTACTTGGAATGCGACATCAGCAACGGTCCTCGGCCGCCATAATCTCCAAAAACCTGCATGACATAACCATGCACATTAAACTACGACGAGTCAAGTCAGATTCAGTATTTGCATTGGGCCGAGATGATTAGGAGGGGGAGGACCCCCCCCCCCCCACCCTGTGTGCACGCCTATGACTATACCGTTCTACAGAATCATCACCTCCGCGAAAAACTAAATAACATATTAAGTTTTGGTGTATTACGTCCCACAAAAACGATATGATTATGAGGGACGCCGTAATAGAGGACCCCGGAAATTTTGACCACCTGGTGTACTTTAACGAGCATCTAAATCTAAGTACACGGGCCTCAAGCATTTCACCTCCATCGAAACGCGGAGGCCACGGCCGGGATTCGGTCCCGCGACCTTCGGATCAGCAGTCGAGCACCATAACCACTAGACCACCGGGGCGGGTCCTGCACAAGGAATGAAGTCACGAAATGCGAAACTAAAAAAAGAAAAGAAGAAAATGGCGCTTTATTAGTTCTTCATTGTGTTTCAGCCAATTTAAGATACGGCTACGTACGCATTACGGCACCCAAAGCCTCCGGAACAGAGTGTGAGGGGTGAGACAACAAAAAGAATAAGAGAAAGTCCGCTAAAGGGAAGTGAGTTTGGCCCTCGCACGTTCGATATATCCTCGTACACAAGACAAGGCGTACCTTGTATACGACGGGCATCACTTTCGTGGCGAGCCCGAGGCGACAGTGAGTCCTCGCTACAACGCAGCGGTTGCGATGTTCCGCTGGCTACGAAAAAGAAAAAAAATTAAGAACGCGCGACTTGCCAGTTGCGCACCCCGACCCCAACCAACAACGCTGGAAGTGACTCTATAACACCCGGAGCGCGAGCGCTCGTCAATTTCCGGTCGCCGCTGCCGTCGGGCCAATCCTTCTCTTCCCTCCACCCCTCTCTTCCCTCTCCATAGCAACCTCCACTCCCCCCCTTTCCCTCCTTCCTCATCCGCTTCCGAAACCAGTGCAGGAAGCGGACGCACGCGGGTGCGGAGTTGATCGCGCGACCGTCGGTGACAGAGCTGAGGCCCCCGCCGTAGTGAAATGGGCGCGGCGCTCGGTCTCGCCACAAAGGAGGCTAAGATATATGCTTACGCCGCCTGCAACAGGACACCCACTGATTGGATCGTGTTGCTTTTTTGTCGTCTACATGCAAAGAACGCCGAGCAATGCCCGCCGTCTAAGTGGCGAGCGAAACAAAAAACAAACAAAGAACTAGGAAAGAAAGGCAACGAGACAAGAACAAAGCGAACTCGCGACCCGACAGCGCGAAGACGACGTCAGGGCGTCGCGCGATCGACAGAGGCGACCGACCGACGATGCTGTGTTTATCAACCTTGTTTTAGTTCCCCTTCGACAGAAGCGCAAGTCGTTAAATCCCCTCTTCCGCCCACACACACACACACGTTAATAAAACAGCTCGAAGTCATAAAGCGAGACCGGCCGGAATTGTTGGAAAACAATGCAGGTTTACTACACAAAGTCGTCGATGTACGGTGGGATAAGAAGTTACATAATGCAAATGAGTTCTGCGGAATCCCGCAAGGTGGCGGAGTGATTATGACAGGGATAATTGACAAGCACTGTTTGTAGCACGAAGTAACAAGGAAATCCCAGAACTGAAAGCGTCTTAGCTGAAGAAACATTCGTCTTTGGTCCGGGGATCGAACCCGAGACCAACGCCTTTCCGGGGTGGACGCTCGCTCGACCAATTGAGCTAAGCAGGATGCTAGCAATTAACAGCGCGAGGGCGAATTAGTCAACAACTCGAAGCACGTGGACACAAATATTGCAAATGAGTTTACTGAATCCCGCAACTCAAGGAACCCCTTTCATAAGTTGTTACATCTGAACATTTTGACAGATTTGCCTGTCTGGTTGGGTTAATTAATTAAGACTTTCAAAGGGCTCCGACCAAAAATGGGTTTATTTCCCGACGTCTCGGAATAGTTGCACCTCGACACCTCCGCTGTCACTCCTCCTGAAGAAGGAATCGAGTTGATCCCGAAACGTCGGGAAATAAACCCATTTTTGGTTGGAGCCCATTGAAAGTCTTAAGGTGCGACATCGTGCGACACGGAGAACGTGGCATTGACCAAAGGGAGGGTTGGGCTGTAGCAGCCTAAGGGAACTGGAACAAGTGAACTTCGCCTCGACGTATGAACACGGCTCGAGGGATTAGAAGGAACACAATAAGGAAATGATCGCCAAGAAAAGTACGTGGAGTAAATAATGAATGCGAATAAAACACTAGTATAAAAGAAGACGGGAAAGACGAAACACGAGCTTGTAGGTGTTCCAAAAGATAAGCGCCGAAGCTGTGCTTTGAAGCTTGAAGTTATATGGACGCGACGTACTAGAATTCGCGCGCGCACGGAAAAGCAATTCGGCTTGCAGGACGTTCTCTGGGGAGTTTATACATATCGGATTTTGTCTTTTATGTAACGTCGACTTCGGAACGACTTAAGAACGGGCGTCGAAAGGAGAAAATCGATAACAATGGGATCAGGGGAGGCTCCGAAACGCTGCGCTGTAGGATCGTAAGATCGGATGCAACTTTTTCAAGCTTTAATCGGAGATGTCATCTGTACACGTGTCCAACGCCACTTGCTCTCGCTCCTTCGCGCGCATTGGGCGGTAAATTGATTCTTTTCCTTTCACAATCGCGTCGGACACGTGTGTAGATGGAGTATACTGTCGTTTTCTGCCCGTTATGAACAGTATACCGCCTTATGGTGTTACTGCACGTTCGAATGGAATATTCAAGATGAAAGCGGGTATTGTACTCTATACCCTCTATAAGCAGTACCGCCGTCGGCGCTTTCTGAGTGCCAGTTATAGTTCCTGACCTCGGCCCACGTGTACGCCGTAAGCTGCCAGAGGCCCGGTCCGACAGGGGTGGCGTCCCCCCCCCCTAGTCACTTAAGAGGGGGGGGGGCGAAGTTTGCCCCATACATTGACTCAGCAGGGAAGGGGGCGCTGCGAGAAACCTTCGCCCCCCCGCACCCCCTGATGAGCGCACGCCCATGTGTATACTCTTTGTTCTACGCGGAATAATACACCGTCGATAATAAGTAGCTGGTTGGTGGGTTGGGTACTTGTGCTCAACCAGTTCTACGAGGAAATGGCCATGAATCGAGAGAACATGGACATTTATGAGGTAATACGTCTCCGACTTTACGTGATCGTAATCATACGCCTGTTCTTAAATCATCGTCGCTACTAGGACCCCATCTTTGGTGTAGTCATTGCCCGAGACATTTAACCGCGTCGTCTGAGCGCATTAAATGTTCACCCAACTACTGCTTCAATGTAAACCCTTTTCTTTCGTGACACGTACGTTTGTTGTGTCATCGCATCGTTTCTGCACATTTGCCATATTTGTTAGCCTTCGACGCGGAGGAAACCAGAAGCGAACCTCATCTCGCTAAACACGGAGCGGTATATACCAATAAACCATCTTGTACTCGGAGGAACTTCGACGAAAGCCTGTAGCACGCTATATCTCGAATCGTTCACATACCTCGCAGTTCATATATTCCCGCGACGGTCCCGCTGTTTCGGCAAACGGCCACAGTAAAACGAACCCGACGAAGCGACCGAATGCGCGTCGTCAACGCCGGAACCAATCTCTTGTTTCCGAGACAGCCTGCCCAGCGATCTTTTACGGTCCTTTTCTCATCCCGCAGCTTCGATTGGCAAAATAATATTTATTGTTCTCCTTATATACGCGCGCGCTTAATACCCGCAGGGGCGTTTATGTCCACGCGTATGCGGCGGGTAGCGATAACAAAAGCGACCACTCGAAGTAAGCATGCGCGGAGGCCCGAGCGGTGTACGGATATACAGCGCGCACCAGTATACTTTTTTGTATTGTGTGGTTTCGCGTCGTGCAATGGCTTACGAGGGCCGCGGGGACGAAGAGGTTCGCGTGGTGCCCTATCAGCCGCGTGCACGTCAGCGTATACGTATCCAGGCCGCCGCCGGCTCAGCGCGGCAACGCCAACGCGACGACGCCGTAAACGGGTGCCAGGTTTACGACCTCGGCCCGGCGGCGCGAAGTGAGCGAGACGCAAGTCCCCGCCGAGCTTCGATTGATGTCGGTCCGGAGACGAGCGGAAAGGGTGTCCCCTCCCTACCTAGTGTCTTACAGCGGAGACGCCATTTACGCCCGAGTCATTTAGCGCCAGAGCTTCGGGTATACGGACGCACAAGATCGATCACTTCTGGGGCGAGTCGATTAGCTTGAAGATTATGAAGAAGAATAAGATAATCCTTAGTTTGTTTAAGCCGGGCTATCCTTGCTGTTTACTATTTGACGGCAAAAAAAAAATTGGAGCAGGCATCTCACGACGCTAAGCAGTCCTGCACAAACATTTAATAGAGAAGAAGCTGCCTTCATTAGCGCTCTGATGCGATATCTTAACGCGGCACGTAAGAGGCACGGGTAACGTATGAGCTGGGCAGCTTTACGGAACGAAGCGAGCTCGATCATCGATTCATCCTCGTGCCTCAGTAATTGAAACGGCCCATGCCCCGTAGAAGTTGTGCACCAACTGCTGCGCCTGTGTTCCCATATAAAGAAGTTCGTTCCAACCCCGCTAGAAAGCTCTCGGCGCGAATGCGTGTTTATGTAATAAATGAAATATTTTTAGAAAAGTTGAGGAGCTGGATTAGTCTTGGAAAGCCAGTGTATATATCGCCAGATCAACAAACTAGTGCTACGGAAGCCAGGAAGACGCACAAAGCGAGATATCGTATAGGTTGCAAAGATCGCTGATTCCTCACACGGTTCTCGTCACTTTCCGCGCACAACAGGGATCGTATATAGCCACACTTCTGACTATATATACTCTCGCACGCGAGGTATACGACTCTCAAGAACGCTGAAAAAAAAGCAATAAAGAAAAACGAGACCTAGATGAAACAGAGCAAAAGCAGGAAGGTCAACAAAGAAAGAGCTAGTATACCACCCATAAGAGAGAAAAGACAGAATAGATTTCAAAAATTTAGAAGAGGAAAAAATATATGCACGAAAATAAGTGCGGAAGTGGGTGAAGTGAGGTGGATTTCGGCTCATCAAATTCTGAGGCGGCTTATATAACTACAACGTAATCCACTGTGCAGAGCCGTAGATCGCAGAAGCGAACTATACGAACAGTGTCCGTTCGTTTAAAGAGTCCATCCGCCAGAACCACTGTCCTAAGACCTTTCGTTCTGACAGTGGTCAGCTGTCAGCTAACCTGTAGTATACACGCCGCAACTTCCTTCGCTTACTACCTCGGCAGATGCGCTGAAGACGTGTGAACAATGAAAATACGAGGCAATGTTGCCTCTCCTGCGCAGCATCCTGTTCAACCTATACACGTCCTCGTAACACGAAGAACAAACATTAGGAGGGGGAGGGGGAGGAGGGAGACGAAAAGAAGATGCCAAGCTTGCTCGAGTTACAACTTCAGGCGCTGAATAAACCGCACGCCGAGCCTTCGTTGCAAACTGTTTACCGACCTCGCGAGCTCCGCCACAGTGGAGCCGTCAGACACATTCCGAAGCCTGTCTCTATAGGCGCGCGCAACGCAGAATTATGCGCGCGTGTCATTTCACGTTGTATGGGCTCCCTCGCGAAAGTAGAGAGACAAGGCAGTTCCCTGTGTTCTGCATACGCAGTCGGTCGTCGAGTGGCACGCATCCAGAAAGTCGTGTTCGTTCGGTAGCAGTTACGTCCTTCTATAACCGCCCCATGCGGATGTCGCCGTTGTTACAAGTCGTGCTTAGAGATAGACGTCCATAGGGCACGGCTGTCCGCGGTCGTGTGCAACTAGTAACGTTGGTCGTGTGCACGGCACCGGGCACGTCACGAGAAGCACGTGCTTGTAGAGAGAACGCGTGATTGTCGTTTACGAGGCCGCCTTATGTATGCAACAAGACGCACGACAGATGGCTTTAACCCGTCGCCACGCTCTATCAGCAGACAACGCGATAATGGAGAGCTTTGAAAAGTCGTGCGCTGGAATGCACGACGGTGCATACTGAACGAACGCGCTGTCAGCGTTGAAACAAGTGCAGCTCTCAGTGAGGCAGCAGGCTGAGGTTGTAAATAGTAAAACGTGAAGTACATAGGCAAAACGGCGATTCTTCGATTCCGAACTCTGAAGCAGCGGATGCAGGGAAGACCGCCGGCTCAGCCGACATTAGTCTACAGTTTATTTCATGACGTGCTGAAGTGTTCGGTCATCCGCAGTTCTTCGACATTTTATGAAACTCGCCCTGTGCAAAAACAAGTCAAAACTACTTCGAGCACACAGTTTCATTCTGTCTCTCGCTTTTTCTGTATATCACTGGTTCTTTCGCTATACAATGATGCTGAAGCTAAAAATGTTTGTGCCTTATTAAGCTTATTTGAAGTCAGGCCACACCCGTATACCCCAAGTCAAATGCTTATTGCGAGGTTAAAGAAAAAGTGGCTCGTCGACATCTATGGTTGTATATTGAGCACCATCAACGCCGCATGCCACTTGAATGAATGCCTCAGAGAAAGCAAACGTTTCCGCACAAGAATAAAGCAGGGTGACGTTTTATTGAATATACGCGTCAATGTTTGCCTCGCAACTTCTGCGGTGTTACAGCACTGTCCTGTACACGATAACACGCACGACTCACGAGCCGTTTACAGCGCGCCATACTGCCTGCAACTGCGCTTAAGGTCGTTCTCTTTTTTACAGCTAAGGTAGGCAGCTGACGGTGTGAAAAGTGCTGCTGTATACAACGACCGCGACAAAGATTAGGGCATTGCACGTGTATGACACTCCGCGCACACGTTTATACAGGCAGCAACACAAGCCAACTACCGCGATAAGAACCTCTTCTAATATGAATCAGTAGCAACTCACCCAAATGGCAGTATTTTTGCCGCATTTAAAAATTAACTCCGCACTACATTTGATCTCAATAGACCGGAAACGAACCCTTCCACTTTCTGAAATAAACCAGGATTTATTATTATCAGAGACGGGCGTTGTAGGAATAAAAAATGGATACGCGCAGTATAGCATCGGTGCAGCTATCGTGAGTGTAGCGGATTACAACTGAGTAATAATCACCGGAAATACGATTCCTACACTTATATGCGAGCGTAAACGTCACGTATTTTATTTCGTAGCATCACTAAACACGATCATTCTCTCTTCGAACGTTACGCGGTGGGATTCCCTCACCTCAAAATCAATTTTCACCCAGCCTAAACATATGTTTTTTTAAAGTAAATGTTACTGAGGTATTTTATGAATAATCGAAAATTTACCTGGACACGATGTCAACATGTAAACCTTTTTTTCGGCACCCCTCGCGTTTAGGACGATGGATACCGACCTCCACAAGGCTGGTATACGTAATTACTTTATCAAAATGCAGGCCGGGGAACGATTTCTATTAAGCTGGATAAATAGGCAATTCCTATACTGTCAGCGGCGCTGATAAAGATGCAGGGTATAAAACAATAAAAAAAAAACGCACGGTTTAGAAGCGAGACAATCTACGCAAATATAGGCGAAAGAATAACAGCACTTTGCAGTGTTCTGCGTGCAACTGTAAACGACATTACACTTTATGCTTTGACTGGATGTAACGCAAAGAATAACTACAGGTTGAAGCCAGGGACGCTCTGCCACGCAAGTAAGCCCAGTAGCGATGTTCGCGGAACAGCTAACCCCTTCTGACACTATGTGCATACATCGTGCATACAGGACGCTTAAAACTGCTTCGTTCATCTCATTAGCACGGAAAGGTAAACATAAAAATTTGCACATGTTTCCGCGTGGCGTGTTCTTCTGGCCGCTCACACTTACGCTAATGGACCATCATCCATTCGCGTTACATACGCTCGCATAGCGCTGTGCCGCTAGGGAGGCGTGTGTGTGGGGAGGGGCGGGGAGAGGGTGGGATGGGGGGAGGGGGGTGTCGGTGGGGATGTTGAAGGGTCAAGCGCTAAGTACATGGCTTGCCCGGCGACACGTGTCGGCACCGCGTCGCGGCAAGTTGTGCCCCACTCACTTAATATAACAACTTTACACCTTCATTAGCCTCATGGCCGTCATTTACATTTTTTTTTTGCTATACCTTCCGTGAGCTTCGCGATTAACTTGCGGCGTGTAAGAGGGAGGTTGCGGTTTGCTATGAAAGCGCCGCCAGAGGATATGCGGTGGAAGACGATGTGAGACTTCAGCGTGTTTGTGTACGTTGCAAGCTTCGTGGACAAACTTTCTTTGAAGGAAAAAAACAGGAGCGCGAGAAAGGTGAGTCAGCAAGAGAGAGAGAGAGAGAGAGAGAAATAAACAAGGACAGAGAGGGAGAGAGAATCCTGCTTGGAAGAGAGCCGAAGCCTTCAACACTAAACAGACAGCTTCGCGACGCGTCGCCATCGCTACATTGACGCTCACGTCGGAGACCTGACTCCGGCAGCTGCGCGACTGACACGGGGCTGACAACAAAAACGCCAAAACAAAGTGGTCAGCCAAGCAGTCCCTTGTGCGCAGAACTACGTATACGAAACGAAAAACAAAATAACAACAACGAGAGTCCTTCCATTACAGTCGGACGCTCCTTTGGCGCGTACACTCATACTCGGTTGCTCGCGTTGTCTACGCCGCTGCACATTTGATGCTTCTTTAGCTTTGTTTTTGGCCAGCCGGAACTGTCAGCAACAGCACACTTGATCATCCCCACGCATCGGTAATAGCAGTTCCAAACTATGCCCGTCTATACTTTCTATATTGCTCACGGATCTGTTCCACGGCTTATGCAGCTGAACTCACATTGAGACATAACGGAGAAACAACGTCGCCCTCTTAAGCACGGTTTGCCGGCGATTGTGGGCAGCAATGCACTCACCCACAGCTATAGCGTAGCTGCATAGTTGACTTCTTTTCAGTGTGCACATGAGCATCGATGATGCTTGTGCGCAGTTCTAGCGTTGATGTTATGCCTTCCTGCCTACCACATCTTCACCTCTATAGGCCGGAGGCCTGATCGTGTTTCTTGAAACATCGTGACTAAACATGTGCTGTAATCGAAATGGGCTCCTCAATCAGATGTGTTGACTGTCCAGTTCAACAAGCTCTGATTGGCTAAATC
>NC_051179.1:69865170-69885759 GCF_013339695.2 Rhipicephalus sanguineus | reverse complement strand
CTGCGAAGCGCCGACGGACAGAAGCGCGCGACATGGCTTAGATACCCGCAAGCGTAGCAAATGGGACGGTTGTCAGCTGTGCGCCAGGGGTTTCCGTAGCACTGTTCAGCACGGAGCTTCCGTGCCTCTGGGCGACCGAACACATCGGCAATGCGTTGCTTGAAATCACTCCAGGTGGTGAATTCTGTCTGGTGGTTGTTAAACCAGAGGCTTGCGACCTCTTTCCAGGTAGAAAGAAACATATTGCAGCTTGGAAGGGTCGTCCCACTTGTTGCTTGCGCCCACCTTTTCAAATGTCGACAGCCAGTCTTCGACGTCTTGCTCATCGGTGCCGTTGAAGAAAGGTGGATCGCGCAGGCGCAGCGCCGTGGGCACGATGACCATCGGAGGTTGGGTCGTGCCTTGCTGGGCGGTTTCGTTGGCCATTTCAGGGGCAGCGGGTAGTCTCCTGTTTCGGAGTTCCAGGTTGAGTACCCGCACCTCCACCACTCTGATACGGGGTTTATTGGCGCAAGTAGCACTTGGGCAGGATGCCCTACGGACGCTGAAAGCGGGCGGCGACAACCGACACAAGAATCGCAGCGCTGGCACCAACAGCTCGCGCTTGGCTCTCCCAGCTGAGGTGGTGTCCCTCTGCGGCATGTTGTTCTTCTTCCTCCTTACAACAGTTTCATCTCGGACGTGCTGACTGCTGTCTTCGTCGACGTCACGACCACGTGACAATATGTACTCTATCATGGGAGAGCTGTCCGCATACTGATGTCGACATAGTTCATTAGGTGAGAAAGACAGAATAAACGTTCATTGTGAGCAAGCGCACTGTGCGACCAAGGCGGGCGGCCTCCTTATTTCAGGTAGCCGTGGGCCTTAGCCATCTCTCATGCCCGCTGAACCAGGCTGCGCTGATTCTTCAGGTCTGGGCCCGATGGCTTGGCCTCCCACTGCTCTTCGGATAGTGTAGCGGTGATAGGGTTTTGTACGCATCCCCATACCATGTGGCATTGAGTGTCCGGGACATCGCAGTACTTGCAGATGTACGAGTGCTCAGTCGGTGAGATACGGTAAAGTAATATACCGTGAACGTAAGCGCTCGTTTGAAATTTCCTGAGCGTTACTGCCTCTTCCCTATAGGTAGGCTGGGGTGAGGTGGTGTATAAATTCTTCTGTCTAGTATGCAGTGCAGCAAGATGTCCATTTTTTGAAGAAAGACAGCGCACAAAAATACGTAGAGAGAGGGAACACGCACAGCGATGCATTCACGACTACATTCACAACTGCTTGTTCATTTTTCTTAAAAATGAACAAGCACCAACTAGCCCAACTTGCCATTTTGTTGCTGCAAGATGTCGCTGTACTTTTTGGCTGCATTTGCCTTCCTCCTTAGTGCGTCCTGTGGGAAGTTCATTAGGTGAAAAAAGAATTTTATTGAGCACCCATAGGTTGCAGACAGCAGGTTTCACACAGCGGATTCCACAGTGTGACATTTTCATAGCACGGCAGAGGCCTACTCAGTGCTAGGGCAAGCAGAACACAATACAAGCATCATGTTCTTCGCACTTCAGTTTTAGTGCGCAACTATCACACTCTACCGTAAACAGTCTGGACAAAAGGACACGACCACTTTTCAGAAACTCATCCTCGCTTAGAAGGAAGAGCTGGAGCTCCAGATGGTCTACTACAAAAACCCACAGGGTCCCTTACGCATTCACAAGAAATCACTCGGAAGGCGAAAGCCATCTTCTCTTTCTTTTCAGTCGATGTGTTGATCCTGCCCCGCCACCCACTGAAAGCTTTCTGCACATAACGTGGTTTTGCACTGCCTCCGTGATCGGCCCACCTTTGAGCAAGCAAGAATGCCGTGTGATGACGTCCCCATGTGACGTCACGTTATGTAACGTCACAATGACGTCATGATGACGTCACAAATTTAGGCTATCTGTGATGTCATGATGACCTCATATGGTGACGTCATCACGTGATGATTTTCTGCATCATTCGTGTTGACGCCGCTGACGGGGGATGCCGACGCGGAAATAAAACAAAATAAATTATCTTTCGGGGGCTGGGGTTCGAACCTGGGTCCTCCCGGTCCGTAAGCGAGTGCCTCGAACACTAGGCCACTCGCCCAGGCTTGCACAATGGGAACTAAACTCAAGCATACGAATGCGTTCTACGGACGATGCAAAAAACAATTGGGAAGCGGTACACTTGCTATGGGCGCTTCATTGCAATAAATACTTCGTGTTGACGGACTAAAAGCGATCTCCTCGACAACGCGTAAGGTCTATATCAAGCATTGCACATTTTAGAAAAATTCCGACTTCGAGAAAATTTCCTAACCAGAGTTTCCATGATCGCGTGATGGTCCTTTCACTGGGCCGTTCTGCAGGGTGACGAAAGAAAGAAAGAAAGAAAGAAAGAAAGAAAGAAAGAAGAGAGAAAGAAAGAAGAAGAAAGAAAGAAAGAAGGAAGAAAGAAGGAAGAGAGAAAGAAAGAAGGAAAGAAAGAAAAACTGAAAGAAAGAAAGAGAAGAGAGAGAACGAATGAAAAAGAGAGAAAGAAGGAAGAAAGAAAGAAAGAAAGAAGGAAATAAATAAATAAAGAAAGAAGAGGAAAGAAGAAAAAGAAGGGAGAAAGAAGAAAGAAAGAAAGAAAGAAAGAAAGAAAGAAAGAAAGAAAGAAAGAAAGAAAGAAAGAAAGAAAGAAAGAAAGAGAAGCTGCTGTTGAGGCACGCCCACGCCAAGCTTCGCTTGCCGCCATTTCCCCGACTGGGGAGGACTCCTGCATTTTTTAAGCTCGCATCTGGAGTTGAGGAGCCATTCCTGCGCGAACTCCGCGTGTTTATCAAAAATTTTTCGAAGACTTAGACTACTATGTACTCCTGTATGGGAGAGCGGTAAGCACTCCCTTTTGTTGCAAGAAGCCGCAGATAGGACCAGTGCGTTTTCAGGAAAATGTTTGACGATTTCGAGTATTATATACTCTGCTATGTGAGAGCTCTAAGCTGTCCCCGCGCCTTTTGCGGAACCATCATCAAACAGTGTTTAGAGCAAATTGTGAACGCTTGAGAGTGCTAAGTGAACTCTGCCATGGGAAAGCCGTATACATATATATATAGCTGTCCCGGTTGCTAATGCCCTTGTCACACTGGAGGTGTTCATGTCATTCGTTGAAACGAATGCCATTGGATCCGTGGTGGTGTTGCACGGGATAAACTAATGTCATTCGTTCATGATATCAGTGTCGATGATTCAGAAAAAATTACACCATTTCCCGCTAAAGGGGACCATGAGGCGATGCGAAGCCGGAGCACTTGCACGATCGCGTTCCGTTGGCGTTCTTTGGGCATGCTACCGACCTCGCGTCGTGGAACGCGAAGAGGAACGCTACGCGCGTCTTGTCTTCCTCCCATATTGCTAGCGAACATGTCGTCCTTTTTGTGTGTTCGCTAGCAATATGGAAGCATACAATCAATACCAACTAGCCCAGCTTAATGCATTAACAAGTCTTGTCTTCCCTCTAGCCTGGCTGTTAATTCTCACAGGGCGAGCGGGCAACGCGGTCGGCAGGCGGCGCGGGGGGGGGGGGCAGCATAGGAGAGGAGAGGGGGAGGGGGGAGGGGAGGGGACGCGCATGCGCTGGTGCTCATCGCGGCGTTGCGCAGGAGAAAATTCCGGCATGTCTATCCCGCGTTGCAGAGGAAGAGCGGAAAGGGGGAGGGGAGAGGGAAAGTGGAGAGGGAGAGGGACATTGGAGAGGAGAAAAGGGGAAGGGAAGTGGAGAGGGAAAGTGGGGATGGGGAGGGGATGAGTAGAGAGGGTATGCGCATGCGCAGTAACGGTGGTCACGCCGCACACCACCACCACCACCACCGGATTGAACTCCGCCATAAGATACTTCGCATCTAAAAAAATGGCCGGTAAAGTTGGGGAAGGTAAATGTAGAGTAAAACAAGAAAGTGCGAATAGAGAATGCAACATGTGCTCTTGCCTGCTAAGCAGTTCCTAATAATGGAAAATCATGCCACCTTCACGAGATGTTGTTGTCGCTATAACCTAGGACAACTGCAGCCAATTCTCAAGTTCTTTCCGAAGTTTTTGCTGAAGGGCATCGACATTTCTGACGAGACCTGCGAATAAATGCGTTAACAGTGAAACACATCGCGCACAGTGTATCTTTTCTATCCTACTATTTCAAAGAATGTTACATTGCTTTTGAAATCACCAGCTGTTCTTCGGTCTTTCTTGGTGCACCACGCAGAACGCGCTCACACTATGAACGACGGTAAAACACGCACAGTGGAAAGTAAACTTCTAATGTTCGTGGAAACAGCACTGTAATGATGTTGCAGAAGGCACCGAATACGATTACGCAGGTATGTGAGTATTAGAGAGTTTGAGAATTGGGGCCCCAAGGAGCTTGGGGACCCAAGAAGCTTGCGAGCCTCCAAGGCGCATGCGCAGAACCCAAGCCACTCATGGGCTCTTGCGCTCGCGTTTACCCGAGACGCAAGAGTTGAAAACTAGCGTGGGGCCCCAAGGCGTATTGGGTCACCAGCGAGAAGACACAGACGCAGCGCGGGCCACGGCGCAGTATGGCGCCCGCGTCTCGCATGATTTTAAATTTCATCACGAGTGGCGCTCCGTGCGCTTGACCCAACGCAGCCTGCGTTCGCCCAATTGTCAAACTCTGCTGATCATCCGAACGCAAGAGCAGGCTGCCCAACGCAGCTTGGGGGCCCAGCGTCTTGGGTCCCCAATTCTCAAACTCTCTATTGTGGCGCGAGCACCGAGCGTCAATCTTGTTTCCTGCGCAGCACTTCCGCTTTAAGGGGCCCTACAACACTTTTTGAGCATGGTCAGAAAACGCTGCCGATTGGTGGTCAGGGCTCCTGAGAACACGTGAGCCAAACATTACAGCACAGCACGTGACCTGGAATTTACAATTAATTCTCAAAGTCAGCTAGAAATCGCTCCGTCTTCTCTCGACAAATGATCCCATAAACCCAAATGACCGCGCCGTAAACCAAAGTTCACTGCCATTCGCTGATTTGAGCACCGTGTGCTGTATAGTTACCGCGGCCGCCGCGAAGTGCCGCCACGTGCCCGCCCGCGCGCTCACGATCACGTAGAAAGTAAGCCGCGCTTTCGAAGAAAAAAAAAAGGGCTCAAGGTCATGACGTTTGCTGACACACGGGTGTAGCTTCTTGCCCCGCTGTCATCCTCCCTCCGCCCCCCCTCCCCCTCGCGTAAAAGAATGCTTGAGGCCAGTCCGGTCTTGTAGCTTACCCGGACAAAGCTCAATTAATTGCAATAGGCGAGAAAATAATACGAGTGCCATTTAGCAAAGTCACAAAGCTTTATTCTGTGTTAAGCCGCGGGCCGCGTGTTTGAGACCCCTGCTGTAGATGTATGTTCAAGGTCTGGGAGGATTAGTGTTTTGTATGTGAGCAGTTTGGTTTTGTGAGGGGCTACGCGAAGGGTTATGAGGACCGCCGCAATTAAATGGACGCACGAGGAATAGAAGCTCATCGAGCAATACATTTCTGAGGTGTACACTGCTGACATCGATAAGAGTGGCCGGCGGTGACGGCGCAAATTACCGTCGCGTCTTAGTGGTAGACGGCATGTGAGTGTAATGGTGGCTATGGCGATATGACGGCGTAGAAATGACGACAGTGGAGGCGACGGTGGTCCGACGACGACAAGAACTGCATAACGGCATGACGACGAAAAATTAATTACACGATAGCGTTATGACGTTGGCTTGACAACGGCTGCAGTCTTACGCTATATGCCCTCCGCTCGTTGGCTGCAAGGGATCGCATATACTCCTCCGACTATCATATTTATTAGCCAGCATATCCCACGCACTTACCCTAACTTAACGTTGCTTTATATTATATTACATCACCTTAACTTACCTAACGTAATCTAACGTTACTTAACCTAATCTGAATTGACGTAATCTAGTTTAATCTAACTTAATCTAACCTATGGAGTCGGTCTAAGCAAAGCTGCGGTGAGCCGATAGGAGAAAGAGGCGAATCTTGAGAAGGGATGCACAATGGATCTTGTACTTGGACGATATACAACCCTCCGTAACTATTGCGCCAGGCGACGGAGAAACGCGACACGCCGACGTATCACGGAACATCTAAGTATTCAGATGCCGTGCTTGCTGCCTTCTAAAGCGAACGAAAGGGAACGCAGAAAAATCTCTCCACACACTGTACTTACCACTGCGTGCGCGTCGAAGATCCATTTTCATAGCACCCACTGTCCATCTCCGTTTACGTGATACGTGAATGAATGTTACCACCCAGCGTCTAGCGGTTTGTTCGAGTGATGGCCCACTCACTCATTTTTCAGCCTGCCATGCAGCTGTATCTCCAAGTAAGGACGTCGTTATACATACGAGCGACACGTGCATGCCCTCTCCGCTTGACATGAATGCATGTTCTCGCCCTATGACTGAATATATTATAGCCGACATCACGCGACCAACGACGCGGACAGAGATGGTCAGGCGTGGCGAAGGCTGCACCGGCGTCCGCCGCGGTGGTATAGCGGTTACGGTGCTCGGCTGCTGACCCGAAGGTCGCGGGTTCGATCCCGGCCGCGGCGGTCGCATTTCGATGGAGGCGAAATGGTAGAGGCCCGTGTACTTAGATTAGGTGCACGTTAAGGAACACCAGATGGTCGAAATTTCCGGAGCCATCCACTACGGCGTCTCTCATAATCATATCTTGGTTTTGGGACGTAAAACCCCAGATATTATTATTAAGGTTGCACCGGCGCGTGCGACTAGTGCAGAGCTGTTATAAAGGGGGAAAAGCTCGAATTGCACTCTTGTGTGCAAAGAACAGCTTCGTATAGTAATCGCGCAGCCGCTCTCAGCTGCAGGCTGAGCAAGAAGCACTTGAAGTAGTGGAAAGATAAAACGAGTGCAGTGTACAGACACGGCACTGCTGATCGCGTACGTGCTTCATTCTTCGTCAGTTGATATGTACGTGCTCAACTTGTAATTGCTTGTTAATCATCTCATAAGTAGAAGCTCTATGTATATTTACTGAGCTCAGGTTCCTGTACCTAATTTGAACGTAGAATCAGCCGTTTATCATGTCCTCATCTTTAAAACTTGTGTCTTATGTGTACACCTCGTTCGTCTTTACTCCGCGATCTCATCGTAAAGGCCCCAGTGGCAGGGGGGGGGGGCTTCGATAGAACTTCGCCTCCCCGCTCCCTCCCCCCCCCCCCTCTTAATGAAGAACCCTACGCACGCCTATGTACAGTCAACGTCAAAACTTCAGAGACCCTTGAGACAGAAGAAAAAGCTGAATATTTCCGCTGCTTCGGCAGGCAGCTCCTGAATTTAGATTTCAGGGCTGTTATATAACGAGCTAACAACACGTACTGTGCTGTTCAACCAAATACAGTCTCAAGTTGCTGGGAAATTTAAAGTTTTCTCCGACCTAGTGGTCGCTAAACTTTTGACGCCGATTGCGCGTTGTAGAGAGAGGCAACACGCGCACGCACGTTAGTTATAGTTGTATCCGCTACTGCAGAGGATGACGTGCGCTTATGGAGAGCAGTGACTACCCGAGCGTATAAAGCACTAGCTTATGAAACCACGTGTACGGAGCCTTCAAACACATACGCCCATGCCCTGGCGCTCGGGCGTGAATACGAAGGCTTCCTAGCGAAGTGAACGTGCTATGGCAAAGTCTGCGGCGGAACGCGCGAAGTGAACTACGCTGTCCACCGAAACCTAGCCCGTATGCGTAGCAGGCGCTGCAGGTGTTTCGATCGCGCTCTAATCGATTCCTATACGCGTTGGATGTTTGTACGCGGTGGCACGCTCAGAAAAGCGTACCGCCGCGTGCTGGTACGGGGCCGAAGTATGTTAAAACCTGCGACCCTGTTATCTCGCGGTTGTTGGTGACGGCTGCGAATGGAGAGCATGCGGGGGATGAAAAGAGGCGCGCCTCGTGTGCCACATACTTATACTTTGCGCCGCATCGTGGTGGCGGGCAGCATCTTAGGAAAGTCTCCAGAAAAAGTTTGGCCGCTGTGTATTTGCGGAAGAAGCTGGTAAGCTCGGAGGCTGCCGTCAAAGTACATGGAAATGGAGGGTCTGCCTTATCGAAAAACACAGAAAAAAAAAACTTATGAACTTAGAAGATCACCAAAGTGGTGGTACCGCGATGGCAAATCTTGATAAACACAAAAACAGAGCGTGAACCAGCAGTGGGCATAAAAAAAAGGAATACTTTTACTTCATGTATCAAGGTACAACGGCAGGCGTTGAATACGTCATTGGGTCGTGTTCATGCTGTAGGCGTGTTGCGTGTTCGTGTGTATACGTGTTGCGCTGTATCCGCGTGGCGCGTTTTCTGTTTCATCGTGAGCTTGCATCAGTGTAGGGCCTCGCCGTAACATTACGTGCATACGCGTATGCCACGACGACGGGGATAACGTGCGTAACCTCGAAGCATATTTAGGTACCCTGCGCAGCCCCACACAAGCATGGCATCTTGAAGTTAAGGGTAGGATGACAGGTTGACGAATTCGACGTTGAAGACGTATGAAAAGGAGGGGGAGGGGTGGTGGCAGCTTGGTTTGAGTACGTCACATCCTAGAAGAGAGAAAGGGCGAGGGACTGGCTAGAAATTTCAGTAAACATCGCAGAACTTTCTTCCGCTCATCTGTGCGTAGCGTGTGACGGAAGTGCGGATTCATGTCATCTTCCAGTGTAGCGGTAGGTACGAGCTGAAAGTGTACATCCGGGCGAAGAAAAAGGAAAGAAAGAAAGAAAGAAAGAAAGAAAGAAAGAAGAAAGAAAGAAAGAAAGAAAGAAAGAAAGAAAGAAAGAAAGAAAGAAAGAAAGAAAGAAAGAAAGAAAGAAAGAAAGAAAGAAAGAAAGAAAGAAAGAAAGAAAGAAAGAAAGAAAGAAACTATGCATGGTGCATAGTATGTGTATGTATCTTTTGCGGAAGAGCGGTTTTTCGAGAAACTTATCCGCTCTTTCGCGTGTTTTGTTTCAGGACCCGGACCTTGGAGAAGGCATCGCCGGGCAGCAGCAAGCAGAAGGCAGTGAAGAGCCTGCGCTCCAAGGGCAGGGACCTCTCCTTGGTGAGTCGTGGTTTCCGCATACTTTCCGCATCCCGCACGAAGCATCGTGAGATCTGACCGCGTTTCATCCTAGTCTTTCCTTTAGCGAATTCGTTATTTCGAGAAACGTTTGTCAACAGTGGTTGTGATCCACACTGACCTTTACAAAAAAAAAAAAAAAAGCTAGATCCTGCACGGTTGGCGTCCACGGACAAGACGACGCGTAGAACAGCAGTTTTCGGCGTCCCTCGCCTCCTCGCCGCACTGCCTCTCGCCACCTTCGATGCCTTTTGGACAGGTGTCGCGATACTCGGCGGCGGCACTTCCCACCAGTCGTTGTGCCCCTTTATCTCGTGACGTAGAGATCGCGCTAGCGCTGTTATCAGCAGTTCGCCCTTTCGTACTCGCCATGAGACGGACGCGTGTCATTTGCTCGGAGGAAGGATAGCGGGAATTGAAGGAGCACCAGCGCGCACAGAAGCGCGAATGCTTGCAAAAACGACTGCACGTTCTGCGGCTGCCGCAGAACGTGCAGCCTGCAGACGCTGGCTTCCATCTTCAGATTAGTGGAAGGGCACTGAATTTTTCGTTTCGTTTTTGTAAATATCTTAAACTTTCAGGAATTGTCGCTTATGAAGCTCACTCGCGCAAATCCGGTTCGCCAGAGACGTAAGCACATTACGAACTGGCGCATAGCGGAACAAGTGTTTCATCAATAATGGACGAAATTATGAGACTTATTTCAGTTGCAAGGGCCATTTGCATACAACCGACTGTCGTCGGTTGACCGGAACTGCTATGCGAGATGTTACAAAGGGCCCCTTCTTTGTACACTAAAGTGTTTTGCAAGTCTGGCCCCGCTCTGCATAAGCAGCACTTTCACAGAGTAATGTTGTAAAAAATTATTTGTACATTCTTTACAGGAGACAGTGAAGGCGATTTCATGTTCAGCACGTGTATAGTCTCTTGTAGACAAGGCTTTCGCGCGAAGTATTTTTAGATCTCTCTCAAGCGACGTGAAGTTAACATCTTCCTAAAACATCGAACGCGGGATGACTCGTATGAATTCGGCGTATAACAGCGTCATACATTCTTTTACGGTGGTTTGAGCCATGACGGCTGCCTAAAATTTCTTTCGCAATACCATCTGTATAGAACCAAAATTTATAAGAGTCGTATAGAAAAAAGAAAAGGCAAACTACTGTGTGAACAAGCACCGTGATTGGTTCGTATATATTGCGTCCCTTCCTCGCTGTCTCACATTTTGACATGATTCGGCGTCCAGGTTTGCAATTCCGAGACATTCCTTCGTATTGTAGAGCACTCACGGGCGTTGCAATATCAAAATTTTTAACTCCTCTCTCCGAAGCTTATACGTAGAGCGTAGCATTTCTTTTTAATACAGAAAACCTTCAGGCCAGAACATCCCGACTCTTTTTTTTTTCTTTCACGGGAATGGTATACTGTCGTATAGAAAATAGCATTAAAAAGTTTCATTAACAAACGTCACACCGATTGTTTCATGGCGGAGTTTCTCTGTTGAAGAGAAAACAGATCGATATTTTTATTAGACGAACTTCGCGTGTAACGAGATTGAAGACTGGATGTAGAGTTGATTAACACTTATATTGATTGCAGCACGAAATAAAAAAAGAGCAAACATAGGTAAAGCAGAGCACGGGACATGCCCCTGGCTTATTAATGTTCTTTTCTAATTAAAACGTCAGTTCACAACAGGCGCTTTTCCTGTGCATTATTACCTTGCTCGTGTTTACGTCATCGTCGCGTTTCTACGTATGCGTGGCGTGTAATTTACGCATTCCCTTTAATCTCAATCAAGTACCGCGGCACCAGTTGAGCCTGATCATCGCAAAACAAGTTAAGTATAACGTTTGGCATTTGCTGCGTCATTTCGTATGTTATAGCTGTCTGCAGTGTCGTCGTTCAGACGCCTGCAGTGACATTTGATCAAAGAGCTTCTTTGTCCGTCTATCTCACAATTCGAGTACATAAACGCGATATTGCCGATCAGTACAGTTACTTTGTGCCCAAGTGCGTCTCGTCTGGTACTGAATTAATACGTATACAATATGGTGAACTTATTGTTCAATAAAACTGCGGCGAATTTCCCCGAGGGGATCTGTCGTAGCGTGAGAGGCATTTTTTTGGATAAGGCTGCGGCATAGTAAGAAAAACATCGGTTATCGTGTTACACCATTATGAGAGCGCATAGCCAATATCGGTCAACGTTGACCAGTAGTGGCCGACACTAATCAGTACTCGCCACCAGTCAGCAATCATTACAAACCCGTGGTGCTATGATGCGTGTGAGGCTTTAGACAAACTATACGCATCTGTAAAGAATAATCGAAGTACAAGCGTATCATTTGTGTTGGTTATTGTTTGATATGATAGCTTGTAAGTGATAACTTAAGTCGATAGAATTTTTTTCCCCGAATTAAGCTCGGAAGGTTCTTTTTTTTTTTTTTCAGAAACAGATGCAAGAACTGTTTCTCAAAGCCCACTTGACTTCCCATGTATTGCTTCGTACTAACAATAAACTTCCTGCAGCCTTGCTGAAGGTATACTTTACGCTTCGCTTCAGGAGGCCTCCCGGATAATTCGATTCCACGCGTGCGTTCGGTAATGGTGACGTCATTACTTTCGTCCAATATATAGTACGCCGCGCGGGATGTCGCGTCCTGTGCCCTTGCTCTGTCCTTTTTAGGGACGTTTCCCACGCATCGTCACGTCTCTCGGCTCACTTTGCATGTTGGCTAATCAGCCACCTGCTTCCCTATTTCGCCTTTTTTATTTACTTTCCCGTCCTTGCGTTCTTCCAGGACGATCCTTTCTCGGCCGACGGTAGTGAAAAGCCGCTTATTACCTTCGCTAAGCCGCTCGCGAAAGTCGAAGGTATTAAAGTGTGCCTTTGCAAGCCGACTGTTTGTATTCCGGAGCTCCTTGTATCTCTTTCTTGGAGCCTTCCCGATTCCCCTAATGGTTTTCCTGTTCTCCCCTTTCAAAAGGTTCGAGTCACTCTGTACTTTCGATGTTTGCGGATTTGCGCTTTTACTTTATTTTTTTTTCCTTTTAAAGTGACTTTCTTCGACGTTACGTCGTCTTGGCGGAGCTTTCGAAGAATGAAAACAAAGTGACGTTTTTTTTTGTTTGTTATCTCTCTCGAATTGATACGGTGACAGTTAGCTGGAAGGTTCCGAAGAAGCTAATATAGGAAGGTCTTCCTTCAAGCGGACCTCTTCGAATTTTGTCTTTTTTTCTTTTTTGAACGACGCATTGAGCAGTGACTTGCGCACGCTTGCGATTATTTTTTTTTCACCTGAATTCCAACCATAGGCTGATTAGAATTCAGAACTTTTAAATAGAGGAGGGAGAGAGAGAGGATAGGAATAGTAGAGAGGTTAAGCACACATTCTCCAGTTTGATACTCTCTACCTTGCGAGGTGGAGGTATAGAGGAAAAGAAAGAGAGAGAGAGAGAAAACATAGGGGTTTATCACAGACAAAGAAGCGCACTATATAAGACAATACAGCGTGTCCCTACACAGCTGGACGCTCATATCTGCATGTCGCCTTCCGGTACTGCAGAACATGCAAAATTTTTCCGCAAGTTGGTCGACTGTCCCATCTTCTTCATGGCCTACATCTGTATTTATGATACGGAAGAATCAGCGCAATTGATGTAACATCCTAACATCAATTACAGTCTGCAGCGCCTGTGTATGTACTTTTCCTGGCTTCATTTAAGTCTTGGCTTACCGACTAGCCCATCAGTTTCTTTTATGTGTTTCTATTATGCTTAGGCAGCGCTACTAGCATAGGAGAAAGGTTAGGTAGCGCGGGCAGCGCACGTCTCGTTCATTTATTCGTCTCGCTCGTCTACGCTTGTACCGGCTTCTCTCGAATGTTAATGTGAACGCGAACCAACTATAGTTCGTTATTTATGTGATTGTGACCCCCGTATTACTCTTTTTCACGCGACTCTTACTAACCTATACACCTTATAACTGCGTAGTCGTGATCCTATTTCGGTGTTTCCCTCTCTCATCATTTCATTTCTCACCTTTATGGATCCCCATACACCTTCCACGGTGCAGGCTAGCAAACTCGACTTCAATGCGAGCCGCTATCAGGGCATTTCTGCGGCTTCTTTGAGAAACCGGACTGAACGACACGTTGCGACAGTTCAGTGGTTATGTTGGTGGGTGTTGCTTTTAGACAGTGCTAGTGTCATGCATTTGTAGTGTCGTTACATACTCCTCTTCTCTTTAATTCTTTCCCACTCCCTTCACCCTTCCCCAGTACAGGGTAGCCAACCGAAGATTTCCGCTGGCTCTGTGTTTCCCTTATCCTTTTTTCACTCTCTCTCTCTCTCTGATGTTCATGTTAACCTCCCTGCATTTCGCTTAACCTTTATTTCTCTTTCGGGATAATATGCGAGCCGCCGGCGCGCTTATCCTGCCATTTAACATACGATCCGGTGCTTGCACTCCGTCCCGAGCCCTTCTCTCGCGACCGACGTTAAACCGAAAAGTGGCCTTTCCAGGTCACGGAGTACAGAGATATTACAGCATGCAGATGAGATGCAGATGCGATGTAAACAAGTTCGCGGCTAAGTACAGTCAAATTATGCGCTCCTCGCGTGAGAGCTCTCTTTCCGAGTTGAGCTCGTGTTGGAATTATTGAAGCCTACATGTCCTCCCCACCCCTTCATATCTTAGCATTCCTCTTCTTGATTTAATTGACGTTAATATTCAGCGAGCAACGGAGCCCGTGGTTCGTGTGCGCCAACGAAGTCAGCGTGTTAAAGTTTTAAACGCAGGTTAATCTTTTCCTGTAAAACTTTTCTTTTTCATGACGTTAAAGGAATTTTGCCTGACCCATGATGAGAATATTAAATTGCTTAAGCATTTATTGGATTATTGGAGCGTTGTAGTTCACCACTTGAACTTGCTAAGAGTTTCAAAAAAAAAAAAGACGTTGAATTCGAAAACACGGCTTTTAGACGTCTTCTAGATTACTTTGCCCCGTTTTTGTCCTTCTTATCTAAGTAAGATTACCGGCAGACATGTAACAGAATTCTTTATTGGCATTCGTGGTTGCTGGGCTACGTGTCTTGGGAAAACAGTATCAAAATACGGTATGAGTTATCTTGCAAACATGAATCCCACTTGATTGGAATATAGAGGAAAAGTAAAAAAAAAGAAAGGGGCAAAAATAGAGAAAACAAAAATAGCGCGTGTGAGTTTGAGTAACGATTCTAACTTACCGTCAGCGTGGTCGATGTCGTCTCGTGGCTCGCTTAATTAACTTGGTGTTTATTTTTCCTTAAGCTGGCCCTTACTTTGCTTGTTTTCATTTTCATTAACGCTCCTGGTGTGGCTATAGACAACTGTACTTTACTATGGCCGTGCATTTCGCGCTACTTTTAATATCATCATATTCCACGCGGTCCAGCAAGTCTGCTTACGGCTGTTAAAAAAAGTTTCTTGCCCATATTGTTGGTGTTTCCTAATTAAAGAGACGCTGTGCTTTGCAGCTGCTCTACCACTTTACGCTTGGCGTGGTGTTCCTTTCGGGAGGCAATTAGTAGCCCGTTTATTTATTTATTAAGGCGTCGTTTCGATACGTTCACACAAATAACAGCAACACTTAATGAGGGCTTGAAACGACTCTTTACGGCTGGCGTCATTTAATCAATTTCCTTTCGTTCTTTCTGCCTTTTCTCGCCGTGGTCCGTGTTGATCCGTTGATTTGATGACCCTGGTTGCAGTGCTGGACAATATCGTCTCCGGATTGCCGCCGGGGCTCGCAGTCTCATCGCTCTTGCGCAAACCGGAAGCCAAACTTTTGTTTGCCTTGCACTCGCGCGATGTCCTACCAAGTTGGTCCGGCTTTCGCGTGGCGACCGTGTCCCGTTGGGAAGCAGTGTCGTCGTGTCCTTGGAGGCTATATTGGACAATGATAAAAGAGAGGGGGAGGGGAGTTAGAAGCGGAGGAAGAGAAGGAAAGAGGAAATGGAGACACACTGATGTCCTCAACTTTGCTGCCGGACCGCCCCCACCCTCCTAAGGGTACGCCCGGGTCTATGTCTTCGTCCGGCACCGAACAACCGCCTTTTCCCGGTTGCTCGCTCTTCCTTCGATCCGCTGTGTAGCTCGCTCGTTTTCTTCATCCTGGCTTTGTTCTACTTCGTTCTCAGCGTCTCACTGGCAATGCATGTCCCCGGAGGGCATCGAGGAAACGCCTACCAATCTCTTTTCTAGCACGATTACAACGGCACCGGTTGTGCTGGTTCCTTCTTAAGCCTTTGTTCCTCTTATGTTGCACTGCGATTTCCTACTTGTTGTTGTGTAACTCCTCGCGTCGTCTGCTTTTGCGCGGCTGTCACCGGTTTTCGCTTGATATTTTCCTTCTCGTCGTCTACTTGTCGACGAGTCGTCCTGTGTTTCGGGGAGGGCTCCACTTAGGGAAGCAACGGTCGGCCATGATTCCGATTCCTCTAGCATCCTTTGTGCATGTTTCTTTCATCACTATCGTGCGCGCAGCCGTCCGTTTCGGTTTGCCTTCACGTCAGTTCTTGTTTATTTCTTACTCATGAGCGTTCGTTCCTGATATACATTATGTTACGAGAACTATGTGCTGATTTGCGTTAGAAGCGTTCTGGGGTAGGGCGGGACAGTAGCAATCCACGAACTGTTAGCGTGTGTAATCGGTCTTCTCTTCGTCTTATTTTTGCTTTCCTTTTTTCGATATGTCAGCTATATGATTGTTTTATAGCGTTTACACATCTACATTTCGAAGTCGCGTTGTTGTTTCCTTGCCTTCGGTTTTTCAAGCAGCCGTGTGACACACCGCATATCGTCTGTATATGAAACCGCTTCCTTTTTTGCCCTTTAGCAATAAAATTCAGTTGAGGATCAATACTATATTTCTTTATAGCATCTCTGCATTTTCTGTAGGATTCCGCAGAACTGATTTTCTCTTTTATAGGTTTTGAGCAATAACATTTCATCGTGCTCTATGTGAATTTCACCATCTCTGTACTTCAATCAAAAGCTGAATTCCGGTAGCAGTCTTTATATGCCGTAGATTTCACTCGGTACAGCACTACGACGGCTTCGACTTCGCACTCTCGTTCTCTTCGGAAAATGCTAGACGGGTTCTCCTGAACTCTGTTATCAGAAGCTAAGATCTTTGGATCGCCACAGTTGGTGGTACTGAGAGAGGCGAGGATGCCGCCGCAGTTCTTCGATTCGACGGACAAGCTCCTCTGGGACAGTTCAGAGGCACGATGCCATTGTCGGCTTGTGCGCCGAGATGGGGCTCTCTTATCTCAACTACTTTAACTTTGTCCCTTCCCTTCTTTCATTTCTGCTGTATACTTGGTGGCGCAATTTGAATGATTCTGAGTTAAGCTATATCCGTATCTTCCACGCTTCTCTCTCTTGTATCGCTCATCCATATACGCCGAAGATGTAAGTACAGCCACGAAATGTACTCTAGGAAGCCGTGGTTCTACGAACCAGATGGAGAGCGTTCTGCGTGTTTCGCGAATATACATTTTTCATACATAACGCAAGCTCGATAAATTGTATAGTCAGAATATCCCAACAGTATAACTTCGTTGACAGCGATGCAGAGTTCCCAACTGGGCAACTGCGTATGCATTGCTATATGTAATCGTGGTTCAGGTCAATAGCCCACAATTGACGCACACCAATACGAGGGATGCGAAAGCTTAAATGTACTGACAAATGCGTTTTAAATTTCGTATTCATATGTCTCTCGTCAGACCCCTTACCTTTACGTGCATTGTGTATCACTTTCGATTTCGTGGCGCAGGCAGCTAACAGATAGCCACGGGCAACAAGTCCATGCTAGTGAACTGCATAACCCAGACTTCCCGGCATTTACATTACAGCACTGCCTTTTGCCTATGTGTTCTTATGTTGTTTTTATTGCGACAGGGCAAGCATCCCGAAACTGGATTAGGCAGACCCTTATCAAAACTATGTCTTCGGCACGCCCTGATTGTCCTTAACATAGTGATGCAAAACTATCGGTAAATTGACTATCGATAGTCGAATCGGTAGTACCATTGGTAATATTACTAGCGATATTACTGCCACGCGTGTTTATTGCTTTCTTTTCATGTATTCGGGTTTCACCCACAGTCTGTTATCAGGGTTCGACGTAGACCGCGCCGCAATGTTTTAGAAGCTTCGCGATTGTTTGACATTTTAAGATTACGCGCCGGACGCGAATATTCAAGTTTATTCGAGAGCTTACGCGAGTACCAGCGATAACGCTGGAAGGTTTGATGACTGATGTGTAAACGACGATGCGTTCCACCGATTATCAGATTACTCGACGGCCGGCGACTGTTCTCGCCGCAATCAGTGCGCAGCGTGTATTGCTTGTATTCTGAGTTTTGATTTTCTGGGCGCAAGTTCAACCAAATAAAGAGCTTCGTATTTCCCAGTCTTGCTGCAGCATTCTTTACGGTCACAACCACGTGTCAAACTATCCATCTTGGTGCAAATAACGATGTTGCTGCTGGCTGGCCAAATTGACAAAATATTCGCGATAGCCTACTATCAGTTTCGCTTAATTTATGAGCAAATTTTTGGCGAGAGAAATTATTTGCGCAGTGAAAAGGGAGGCATATGTTCATCTATAAATTTATATTTAAAAGGACAGTTGCATCTTACAATTAACGAAGTTAGTTCTTTATAATTTTTTTTATTTTTAAATTACCAAATGCAATATAAAATTGAAGCCGCGCAGTTCCACCCCATGTAACGGCTTTCCTTCCGCTACAGCTGAATCAGTAAAGCACTCTGGTGAAGAACACAATCATGTCAACTTGCCCCTGAGCCTGCTCCTCCGGCTCCACTATGTACCACGCGCGCGGGGAACCAAATTTATTCTGCAATGAGTTCGCGCTGTTGATCTTAAACTATCGATAGTACTATCGATAGTATCTTTTACCATCGATAGTTCGATAGTGACTCAGCTATCGATAGTATCGATAGTACCATCGATAGCTCTGCATCACTATCTTAACACCACGCGTTGTGAGATTACCTCTTGACCCACCAATTCAACCTCACTGTGCGTATACATACATGGCAAGTCAGCTTATCTCACGCAGCTGCACTTGGGACCTTATTCACAATCATGTGGTACAATGTACTTAGAAGCCGGTCGCGCTGAAATGTCATTGCTGAATCCAGATACGCCGGCACCATTTGCCACGAGCGCTCATCCCAAAACTTGAAACTTGCGACGCCGAAACTTTGCGAGTGCCTGTGCATCGTCGCCCGGCGCGTCTGCCTCCACTTGGGCAAGGTCTTACCAGAACTTCTCAATTCTAGCAAGACTGTAAAGGTTAGCAAGAACGCTAAGCTCTTCTTGAGACCGGGTTTTAAACCCAGCGTGTATACGGACGGTCGTGAAAACGCCGCAGTAGCCCCGTAAAACACGATATTCCAGACTCGAGAGCATCAACGTTACCACCGGAAACACGCGCGAGGCACGAACTACGGCTATAACACGAGGTTTGTTTTTTTTTTACCTGTGTGGCAAGTCTCTCTAAAAGTTCAGGATCTCTTAACTGTATGAAGCCGTATGAAGCTTCCTTCCTTTCTTCTTCTAAACACGTTATAGCTGTGTAAGTTTTCTTTGTTGTCATGTGTATGTTTACATTATATCGGACGTTTGCACTAGGCCTAGCGTCAAGAAAACTCTTTCTACCGAAGCTTGCTCCTCCTTCGAGACGACTGCCCCGAATTTTTTTTATATTGTCGTCGTTATTGGATGCAGCTTTGCCGCTCGACGGTAGCGCAATGCAGGAACGCTTAATCTTGTTTCCCCAGGCGCCGTCGGTTGAGCCTGTACCGCGAGCTGATTGCAGTCCTAGCTTCTCCCTTCGACTCACCTTTCTCTCTGGTTCTTGGCGCGGCGATTGCCTAGGAGATTTTGTAACACTTTTTTCCGCCATTCGAACTTTTCTTTACTTCTTTAGTTGTGCCGCGCTCGGAGATGTTTGAGGCGTTATTCTGAGCATAAAACGGACGCCTCCTGCGAAACATTGCCACACATCAGCTGCTTTGGAGAAACTAGGTGAATGAGCAGGGGGTTCTTCTTTTTGTATGTGTGTGTGTGTTTTTTTATCGACTACTCCGGGGGGATGACCTCATTTCAGTTACTTTTCCGGCGATCTTATCTACCTCGGTAAACAGAAACTTTCGGACTCACTTTATTGCCACTTGCGTCACACCGCTTCCAGATATCTTCATTTCTTTGATTTCTTTTTTTTCACATTTTCTGTGTATTTTGCTGAAGTCATCTTAAGATGAAACTCCCAGTTTTCTTCTTACTTATTTCTTGGCCTGTTTTATTCGATCCTTGGTGCACTTTTTAACAGCATAACTTAAAGTTGCTTCATTGCCTACTGCCTTTTCGTTTCTTTAATAGATTACGTAATTGAGCCAATGCCATTATGGGGAAGAAATTCGGTGGTAACCAGAGCGCCACAATAATGATCGGTGCTATCAGAAAGAGATAAAAATATCAATTCAGGAGTTCTAACGGTAAATCCGATTTACTGCATTTCACGGGGAAAAGGGGAAGCCAGAAATGTTAGGTTAGATTATCTTGAGTTAGTTTAGGTTAGGAATAGAAAGCTATCACTGCTCGCAATAAGAGCCGCTGAGCATTAACATACGCTGTCTAAGACTAATGTCCTTTGTAGCAGCTTTGTTATTTTTTAGTGTTCCACTATCGGCTTCGTAACTCTCTTCTGCTATCGGTTTTCAGGTGCCCACTCTGAAATAACATTTTTATATTCAGTTTTAGGTGGATGCTAGAGTCGCATAGAGGCACCGGTCATGCCTTTACACGGGCGCGTTATAAAATGTCCCGGCGAATAGCTAAGTTAGTCATAAAAAATCTTTACTTTGCAAGTCATTAAGCACAGACCACAGTCACAAGCAGGGGTGTAGGCAGAAAATTTTTTTTCCTGAAGGGGGAGGGCGCACCACCTTGATCAGCACGGTGTAAGAATATACTCAGGTGATGACACTCTTCCCCCAACGCATGAGAAAGCGCAATCCACGCGCGTCCAGATAATGTTCGGGTTCTTATCAGATGATTTGCAGTTTCATCGGCGCCGTCTTGGAGGGCGCTACGAAAAGCGGGGCAGTCGTCTCCATAGCAACGCGCATGCTGCTGATAACGTGCATTTTTTGTGCCATTTTTTGGATAATGTGCATCCGCCAAGCGGCGTCGAGGGGCGAAATCGAGAGATCAACAGGAAAGGGCACGGCGAGCGCGGCGCACTCCGCCTCAAGCCACTAGATGGCGCACCGTTCAACGGACCGACGACCGAACATTTTCTGGCCGCTAGGCGCGCGCAGTGTCAACACCTGAATATTCTTACACCGTGATCT
>NC_051179.1:69809293-69865070 GCF_013339695.2 Rhipicephalus sanguineus | reverse complement strand
CTTGCGCGCGCAGCATATTTCTTTGCTTTTCTGATTGCCCTCACTTGTTTGTTTTTATTAACACGAAAGTGTTTTATGCCGGGGTCCACCAAGTACACCCGTCACGGATATGACGTTCATAAAATGGACGCCAACGGGTGAGAAAGAAAAAAACTAAGAAAAAGACACCCCGCTGGGAATCGAACCCACGATGTTGCGGCCGGGACGGCAAGCGCCCGACGCGCTACCGACTAAGCTAACTCGGGAGATGCTAGACGTGGCGCGAACGCGCCTTATATCTTTCACACATTCTCTTTCGCGGCGGGCGGAGCGAGGCGGGGCCGCCGTCTGTGAGATGTGAAAAGAAGTAATGCTTCACGATCGCTAGCGCTTACTCCGAGATTGCACACGATATCGGAGGTCATGGTTAAAGCGTCTCGATACCAGAGCGGCCGCGCTGGCGTCGCCGAGGCACCCTTCACGCAGTTACGTTCTTTGCCTTTGGCTTCGTGTTAGCGTGCGTCGGCTCATCGGAGTAGTGTAGCTTCCACGTGCACCAACGGGATTTCTCCGCCGCCGATTGCTTCAGTTGCGAGAGCAGAGACTAACAAAACTGCTGCAATATGCGTTGCAGAAAGGACGCGATTTCGACGGGCGAATGTCGTGCCTTGGTGGAGCGATAGCGGCGCCTGCGAGACAGAAACCAGCGGGACGCGCGCGTTTGCGGCTCAGGTTACGAATCTCTACGTCCCGTGTTGCTGAAGCACAGTGTGTGTTATGTACGCATGAGCACAGGCGTCGGCTACCCATTACTAGAAAGCGCACACCGTGTCGTTTCTCTCCTTAATTGACGACGCTTTGAAGAAGTGCATACCGGGTACCAGTGTTGATTATGAGCTTGTTGATATCATCCTTACGCGGGATTCACGATTCGCTGTGTCCAAATATATGTTCACACCGTCAGCTACCACAACGGTTAATTCATGATCACGGGCGTTAGTCGTCGCGATAGAGACATGCTGTCAACGTGGGTGCATCCACGTCAAACGGTGCTATAGCTGCCAAACACGAATAGACATTGTACAAGCTCTCATATATCACTACACAATAAGCACTGCTTCTGTGAAGACACGTTTCACTTTCGTGTTATACCGATTCCTATGACGGAGGGATCAGCCATGTTTCTTCTCTATTTTCAAGTGCAGTGATCGTATGTTTCTCTATCTGCGGTTTGTCTGATGGTACCTGTTGTGGGGGGCAGCATTGATTATTTATATATGTATTATAGATGGCTCTGCAGTAAGCTATCTCTCGGCTTGTCTATTTATCTGCATTTATTTTACAGATTGTCAATTTGAACAATAACGGATTGCTTCCCACAAAGCGAACAGTTATGTGCGACGATGCCTTTTAAGTGCGAATTTCCTGATGTTTTTTTTTTCTCTTTTGACCCCTCTCATTCATTGTGACAAGGGCAGTTAAGCGGATTCATTATGGCTGATGTCTCTGTATGTTCTGTATCATATCTTCACCCTTGACGATTACCTCTTTCCGAGAGGGTGTGCTCCTGCTTCACCCGATCAGGACCATCGAGCTTTACTGACTTTTATGAACCAAACGGATCTGGCCGCCCGTTTATAGCTTTTTCCCCCTCCTGTTCTCACCTATTTTCGCCCAAGTGTTAGTCATTTTTTAACTTTATTTTCCTAACTTCTTTTCTCTTTCTCTCCTTTCTTCCTTTTCTCTATCTCTTCCCTCCTCCCGAAAGAGTAGGCAGGCGTTGCGCCCCTCTAGGTGGCAGTTAGCGCTCGTCCTGTGCTTTTCGGTCTATATGTCTCCCGCCTTTCAACGCTGCATCAACCATATTTCTCTCCCAATTTCCTCTGTGTCCTCTTGCATTTGTGCGCGCATATCATTAATAATAATATCTCCCTCATTGATTAGAACCAGCATGTTAGACTGAGCTTTGCGTGCAGAGGTTCCGCAATGCATGCCACAGGCTTAGATCGCGGTATATCGATGTGTTTTCGACCGCAGCTGGCGACCGACGCTTGTACCATTTATGGAAAGAGAAAATGCGAATCACATAGGACGCAGTGAGCAAGGCTGTGTGGGACGTAACCGCGCGCTGTCCGCGCCAAATGGTTGCGGGGAGGCAGCGAGAAATTCTTGGGATACCGCCGCCGATGAGAGCATTGCGATAGGCATGCCGAACCGAAATGGCAAGCCATCGAGCAGTCGCCGAGCGGCGTCAGTCACACGATCGCAGGATGTTTTTCATGTCGCAAGGAACATGTATCTCGTCTGAAGAGATGCGCACTGTTGGGTCGCTTATTTTGATTAATCGGCAGAAAGGACCGCGTCGCCATTCCGGGCATGTGCAGTGGCGCCCAATATGAGCTGCAACACGTTGCCCTTGGTCAAAGCGGAGCAAACACTGCACGGTGGCGCCGACTTAAAGAACAATCAGAGGCGTAAACAGTGTTTCGACTATTGGTATTTCCAAAAATCATTTCACGTTTCTCGTTGTTACTGTATAGGCTTGGGGCCCCTTCAACCATGGCCACCGTGTTGCGACTCACGTTGAGCGTCACTGTATACAGACGGGTCCACTGGTAAATGAGTACTGACACGATTTTGAGGCATCGTGAAAGGGACATTTGTTTCTTTCTTTGGCATGTAGTGTTACCGCTCTCGACACACCGGATTCAGAAAACTAGTATCACATATTTATTTCGATTTCAAGGTTTTCATCTCCCAGCAAGACAACCCCAAAGCAATGGACGTTACCATGACGACCCAACATAGTTTGCTGGATTTGCGAACGCTGGATTTGCGAACTCTTGCGTCCTGGATGCGGCCGAAATGGCTGTCGGAGCCGCTGGATGTCCATTCACCCTTCGTTGTTTGCATGAAATGCGTACAACCAACAGCAAACTACTGAGTGCTGCAAGAACGCCGAGAATTACTGTCCCCACTTCATTTAGACCTACGTCACATTGTGTTTACACGTCACTGTGGCACCACTCCCTCGATACCGAAACCGAAAGTGCTTTTTTTTAAGGAAGAGGTATTAAAAATATAATAAATGGGTTCCGAGCAACCACGATACACTTTTTAGTGTTCTCGACACCAGTACTTTTATTAAGAGCAACAATAGGAAAATTTCTAAAAGTTGTGTTATTACTCCTTTAAAGGGAACACTTGCGTGCGGACCATTTCCGGATTTCGCGCTCTCGCAAAACCATAGTGGCTTAGATTTGCATAATATTACTTACTGGTGGCTGACTGTTCTGACTCCTTTTGACAGACTAGTTCCGCGTACGAACGACGTTTCTAGATACACTTGCAGTTAGGGGGCCAGCAATATGAAAGGTGCTCATTCGAGTGTTCCCGTTAGCAGTGGACCGTACCATACATGTCACTGTTCAGTCTTGGCGTCAGCCGTGCTTGTCGGGATCAAAGCTCTCGCATTGAGTGTCAGCACGACCGTAGATTTAAAGGACGCAAGTGTTTTTTCGTGTTCACGCGGAAGCCAAGCCCCTAAATTACCGTCTTCTTAACGACATTATTTTATGGACCGGCAATGTATGTCATATAGCTGAACATTACCTTCTTTTTCTCGCGTTGTTAACCACACTTTGTCATGTAATATAGCGGAAATAAATGTCATCCGCGCGCTCGTAATCATATATAAAAGGTCCTGTTTCCTCGATGAATTCTAGGAGTGATCCATACAACAAGAGACTATGTGTTCATTTGCTAATGCCAGTGACAGCCGGGGTGTTGACCACAGCTTCGTAGGTGGCAGGTCTTAATGCCCGCCTTAATACCTGGAGCACGTCTCATGGTCTAGCCCTCGATTAAGTGTAAAACGCAAGTGTTGTATGTTTTGCGTTTGAAAGTTTAGCTTAATAAGCATATTGGTGTGTGGGTTTGGATATGTACACCATGGTATAAGATACAGAAGTCAGTCCAAAAGTCAGATTGTCAAAAAGACCTCTTCTTAAGCAGTGTATAAGGACACTAAGCAAGTGTAGTAAAATCCGCTGATCAAACAGCAAAATACAACTACTTGAACGGGACGTACACCAAGTTTCGAAACTGAGTTTACTCTGCACCATGCAAATCTCCTGAATACAGAGGCGGCTCTGAGCAAGTGTGAAGCTTAGTAAATGCTAATAAAATATTTTATTTTGACATTAAGGTCGATTTTCGCATGACACACTTACTGACATCGACACTGTCATGACGTCAGGCTACAGTGTCAATTCCAGTGACTTCACTCACGAGTATAACTGGTTGTGATGACGCCAAGTACCAAAACGTTCAAAGTGGCCGCTTGTGCGTCATTACCGGAGTCACGGAGCGGCCGCGGAAACGTCACGATATCCAGCGCGAACATGTAGCGACACGCTCATACCATATCGTGACGTCAGGGTACAGTAAGAACCGAAACGAGCATTTAGAAACATATTGTAATTGATTTTCCATGGGGCACTCACCCTCACCAGTACATTTTCTAGACTCTTGAGGGCTTTGATATCATTTAATACAAGGAAATTGACAACTGAAAATTTGCGTGTCAGTACCTCTTTGAGCGTACAGAGTAGCAACAAATTGTACTTTAGTTGATAAAAGTTGATCCAGAACCCTCCGCTACAGCGTGTGTAATTTCTCGTGCGTTGCTTCGAAACTTTGGATGCCATCTATCAATCTTGCGGACTCTTCGCGACAGCGCTTTTTTTTTTCAGCTGCATGCGTTAGGCTCGGTAGGAATCAACTTAGCGAGACTGAAAATGTCGGCCTGCCTCACGAGTGTTGCGTTTCTTGCTTCGCAGAAACGATGAAATATGGCTCTAAATGACTGCAATGCGCACGCTCGAATTGAGCACGCCAGCGTACACGCACGCCAGTCTACCGATTTCTCGCGCTGCCTCGATATGAAAGAAAGAAAGAAAGAAAGAAAGAAAGAAAGAAAGAAAGAAAGAAAGAAAGAAAGAAAGAAAGAAAGAAAGAAAGAAAGAAAGAAAGAAAGAAAGAAAGAAAGAAAGAAAGAAACGATAGTAAATGGATGTCTCGTCGCGACGCCCCCGCGAAAACCATGAGCGATGTTGCGAACCATATAGCAGGGATTGGGCGCAGATGCTCAAAAACGACTTTCATTCCATAAAGAATATGACACCCACCCACGCCTGTCACATCTCGCATTGGCATTTTCCCATTAGGCTCCGCGATTCCAGCCCCTTATAGATCGACCTTTTCCCCTTTTCTATCCGGTGATGTTCCTGCGCTTCCAAACCTCTACCACGCAAAGAAAGGTAGGCTGTGCCATACAGATTTTGTAATGTAACTAGCAGTAATTCTAGCATCGCAAACTTGCCAACTGTGAACAAAAATTTTTTAATCGCAGCGAATCGAAGTGCGCGAGGAACACAATGGTTAGCTTGATGTTATCCGAAGAACAGGTTCATTAACTTGCTCACTGCTGTCTTGGTCACCGCTGGTACCAGGCGGTACATGCAGAATGGAGCATTAAAATATAAAAAAAAACATTTTACGGTTGTGGTGAGGGTGGTAGTGATGGTGTGATGATGATGTTGTCGCCAGTGGCGGGGTTATCCTGGCAGACCCGGACGCAACAAAAACAAGAGAAGAGTTGAACACGGTACAGTTCGAGCGATCTGAACGTATGACTAAAACAAGAACACCGCGCACGCGCCACAGCAGCCTTAACATTTCTTGTTTTTTTCCGATCCGTTTGAATGTCAAAATCGGCTCTAAGATATAGCCGGGAATGCGCTATATACCCCCGCCACGGTGGTCTAGTGGTTATGGCGCTCGACTGCTGACCCGAAGGTCGCGGGATCGAATCCCGGCCGCGGCGGCTGCATTTTCGATGGAGGCGAGAATGTTTGAGGCCCGTGTACTTAGATTTAGGTGCACGTTAAAGAACCCCAGGTGGTCGAAATTTCCGGAGCCCTCCACTACGGCGTCTCTCATAATCATGTAGTGGTTTTGGGACGTTAAACCCCAGATATTATAGGGAATGCGCTATATACTCTCCCATGCCTCGTAATTCTCACTGCATCGTTCAATGTGGCGTTTACCTATCGAAACACGCTCTGGAACCTCTTGGGCTATGTTTACAGAAACGGCGACATGCAATTCGACTATATGGATTTGCTCTAACCGGATTGGCTACCGGTGAGTATATATGCCCAACCAAAGCCATCAGTAGCACTCCGCGCGCACCTTTTGGCCGATCACGTTTATATACTCGCCCGGATAGTACGCCGTTTGACTTCTGATTGCTTGCGGTACATACTATACGATTCTGTGCGAGTGCACTTCTCCTCGAACTGCTCTATATACCGGCTCGATCGCTTCTCCATGTGTGCGAGTTCTTGCGAGAATCACTTTCCGTTCGTTGAGGCGGGAACACCGTTCCGAGATAACGAGTAATGATCTCTGGCTTCAACGATGCCTTTGCTGTGCCCGAAAGCAAAGCGTCAGCGTCCATCTCTTCTTCGTCCGAACTTCGTACCTACTTACAACAGTCTTTCTTTCTTTCTTTCTTTCTTTCTTTCTTTCTTTCTTTCTTCTTTCTTCTTTCTTTCTTTCTTTTGTGTTGTTGAAAGCTTCGCGAAGGGACAAAATACGAAAGAGCGATAACGCTTGCTCGTGTGGCGATCAGCGCCGATTTCCTGAGCATAGCCCGCCGGCGAGGCAAAGAATGGGCGCTGAGAAGCCAGAGTATTTCCGAAACGATAAAAGCGCGCGGTTAGAACCGAACCGCGGCTCTTCGAGACAAGATAAACGTAATCGATTTTTTACGAAGCGGAGAAGCTATCTGGATAATAAATATAAAAACAATGAAAAAAAAAGCTGTATCGAAAACACCGACGGCAAGTCGGAGCTATAGGTGAGAACGCAAGAACGTGAGCGAAATTTGGAACGACCCGGCTGGCGTTATTTTCTCTGTGTCACCTGGCGCAGGACTTGCGGCTGTGGTCGAGTACACCCTGCGAATAGAAACGAATAGAAATCAGGATAGGAAAAAGAAGTAATTGAAGGACCCGGGCGTATACAGGTGAAGATGCCGGGCTAGTATCTGGAAGCCTTTTAATAGGTTGTACGGTATTTCCACCGATCGCTTCGCGATACGGCGTGGCTATTACCTGCGAAAGAACTGTACTAACAATATCCGGGGCTTTGCGCGCGAAAACTACGATATGACTATTAGGCACGCCGCGGTAGAGGGCTCCGGAAATTTCGACCATTTGGTGTTCTTTAACGTGCCGTGACATCGCTTAGTAGACGCGCCTCTAGCATTTCACCTCCATCTAAATGCGACCGGGATCGAACCTGCGACTTTCGGGCCAGCAGCCGAGCACCGTAACCACTGTACCACAGAGGTGGACATCTGCAAAAGAACCCTTAAAAAGTGATAACAACAGCACTTGGGTATCAAAGCTTTCTTCTCGACACAAGAGCCCAGTACGAACAATTTCATTTAATTCTCATTAAACACGGAACCGTTTCAACCATACCTCACTTAAGCACACGATTGACAAATGCAATATTTCACTATCACTATTCTTACTGTTAAACTCACCTGCAGTGGAACCATAGGATCAATAGCTACAGCAACAAAAATCTTAGCGCTGTAATCGAAAACAGAAAAAAAAGCAGAAGGACGAGGAACAAGGAAAACAGTAGTTTTTTAATAACTTGCGACCCGCCGAGCCGTCTTTGTTAGTGGAGGCGACATTTTTCCGCACCCAAAGGAGATGGCTCGCAACGGCTGCTCGATCGGAAGACTCGTGTGACAGCCGTTGCTATCTTCGCAGTACTCACCTGAGGCATCGAGATGCGTTTGCTGGTAATTTCAAAGACTTTCGTTCGCCGACAGACATTCGTGGAACAGTATGAGCAACGGACGTGTTACGCAGTCCTTGTCCGTTTGTATTTTTTTTTTTTAACCGTCCATCGTCTGTGCTGTAGAAGCGCCGGTGAGCGCTATGGAGGCTTTCCAAATGTCAAACCGACGGTGGTCGCTTCGGCGGCTTCGCGTCGCTGGAATGCAATATCACTGCTGCTCAGGCCTTTGGTATGCGCCGTATGGTGTGGGCGTCTTGAACATGCCTCCTATTGGTCGTGTTCTGCACAGTGAAGATTTCTTGCGCGTGCCTTTTTGTCCCGTTTCCAAGCGCAAAACCCCCGCATTACCTTATATCCCGCCCACTCCGAATATATACCCCTATACGGACAGCGATGTCCAATGCGCTCGGCATTCGAGCGCGTCACGTAGCTAGATGCCTTCGATGTTATTTCGTTTTTGTTCAATTTTCTTTTCTCTATAGACCGAGAAAAAAAAAATGAAGGGGAGGGGGAAGGGAGACGTTGAAAGGGTAGTGGGGGCGAAGGAGAAAAGACGGAGCAAGGCTAGCTGATCTGCAGGCCGCATCATATTTATTTTTTTTCTCGCGTTGCAAACCAAAATTGGAGCTATGGAATATTAGTTTAGGGATACTTTCTTTCCAATCGAAACATGCGACAGAAATGATCCGCTGTAGCTTCTTTTTTCATACTCTGGGTGTCACAATACAAGCTGAGGGCTGTGGACAGGTATTTTTTTAAGTGTGGAACACTTTAGAGGCCAGGGCTGTCGTATGCTGTCGTCGCTTGGCGTAACGCGGCCAAAAGCACGTATAAAAATAGAAAAAAAAGAGAAGCAAGCGAGAAATAGAAGTAGAGAGAAAGAAAGAGAAAAAATGGGAAGAAAAAATAGAAATAAATGGAGATAAATAGATAAAAAGAGACAGAAAGACTGGAAAAGAGAAAAAGAAAGAGAGGAGGAAAGAAAGAGAAACAAAGAAGGCTGCCCATCTCCGCACTTCCTTCAGGCTTGGCAGCGCTAGTGCTAAGCTTCGTTAATTTTTTTTTTTTGTAGAGTGTATCACGTAATATAATAACATTTAGCGGTAAACTAATTAAACCCTGTACAGCACAGGGGCACCAGTTCAAAGTCTTATCGTAAAAGAATTTCATTTCATTTCATTTATTTACCCTGAAGCCTTTAAAGACGTTACAGTGATGGAATGCATATCTTGAGAAATAATACAACTGGAGTACAAGAATACAGATGAGTACAAGGTATAGTTGGCATAACAAACGGTTTTGCGACGAAATATCATTACGTGCTAAATACAAACTGAAAATCTGGATGCACGTAGAAAATGGAATGCAGACTCGAGGCCGGTCGGATGGAAGTGATCAAATCCAGAGTATGTGATCATCCTATATAGCTTGCCCCGTCATTCTGTGTCTGCGTCAGTTTGTGCGTTGTTCAAGAATGGACTAAGTCTTATCGTATGTCTCCGACGAACGCATTCCCTATTTGTACACATTTGACGACCGCGTGTCATACACACTACGCGGCACACCCACTCTCTTAGTCGTGACTACGCAGTAATCCACAGTGTCTGTACACATTTGCTACACCGCATGTTACAAGATGCGTCAGTTTCACCAGGCTGCAATTATCGTGCACTCCTTATGCCTTAGGGCTTACCTATAGCTCAGGGCTTGCCTATACCGAACGGTAAACTTAGGGTTTATCCACCTCCGAATATTTCGGTTCACCTTTCTAATAGGCGGACGTGGGCCGCACTATCGGCAACTTTTTAGACACATTGTACTATCTGAAGTTATACTGTCAGACTCATTCGGGAGATTGCATGGCCACAGTGCCGAGTGAAAGAAGGACATGATAGAACACCCTAGCCGTCAGCATGAATGAAAGCTTTAACGTGCTACTTGGCAGTGGGAAATGGAAACAAGAACAAAGAAAGAGAGAGAGAGAGGTGAACTTGCAGCAGCGTAGACTCTCCCAAGTTTCAAACACAGAACAGTCTCCGACGTGTGAAAGTGTTTAAATGCAGACTTGTACATGGTTTCGTATTATTAGGCCCCGCCCTTCCATTCCCCTCTCCCCTAATTCTTTCCCACAACGCCTCCGTATCAAGACTATATCGGCATCCGCACGATCGAGACGTCCATTCGTGTGGTCGGGGGGCCGTTCGCCTTCGCACGATCGACGAGCATATAAGGCTGTCCGTTTATTTTTATGCTTCGGCGCGGCGCTTCTGGTCGCGCGGAGCCGCCCATAATATCCCCCCGTCTCTTCTTTGCTTTCTTTTTTTTATTTTCGTAGACTGCTTAATTTCCGGTCAGAGGCCAACCGTCTTTACTGCCTCGGAAGCGTCGGCGACTTGCTCCGCCAACGAGTCTTGATTCTGTTTCCGCGAGCCGTATTCTTGTTTATTTCTTTCCTTTTGCCCGTTCAGTACAGCGTCGTCTCGTACATTCCCGTGTCATTCGGCAGGCACGTGCGTTCGTGCCTCATAAATATTTGTACCCGCCATTCATGCACTCACTCCCTCCCCTCTTAGTTCCTTTTAGTGTATGCCTGCTGTCTCTACTGATAAATTTGATTCGGTGTTTTTATTGCCGGAGTCGTTACTTAGTTTGGGTTGGAGAAGACGTCGGCTAGCACCTGCTTCGGTGCGTACTTCTTTATAATTTTCTTTTTTTATGAGCTGCAGTATACGTGTTCGAGAAAGGAAATGGTGGTAGGCATAACAAATATATGGTCGGCGTACTTGGCGTGCGCTTTATTGCGGGCAGGGTGGGGCGTTGATTATGTTTATGGTTTAACTGTCTGGATTTACACGGGCCAATACGAGACTAATGACTATCGCTGATACCAGTAAGAAGGTTACCTTCATAACGTTCGGTTTTTGCCAGTTAGTGTTATTTACGTGGGTCTGGGGGCAACCTCGTGTCCTAGAACGACTGTTAGCAGTAAATATTTATTTTCTTGACCTATTTGGTACGGGAGGATGAATAATAAATATTGTTTTATCCGTTAGTAAAACAGCCATTGCGACTTGACCAGATCTACATGACCATCGTAAACGCCACGGGTAATGCCGTCGTACAACATCGTTCATTATTGTATATCTCAGAAACAAGTTAACGTGAAAGTAGGCCGCTCGTTACGTGGCTATCTTAATCTAATGTTACGGGGTCATCAAGAGAACTCCATAAATGCCCGCGATAGATGTATTCGTAGGATAACTGTCTCTTCGGAGGACGAATCGGTAAATATTATCGCGTACGGCGTACTGGCGTTCCAGAGCGAGCGACAAAGGAGTGGTGATCACACATTGTAAGTTATTTCGTCATGTCGTGACAATGCCAGCGACAGACTTTTGTTGCGTCATCTGTTCTGTCGTACTCGCAGTAGTCGTCCTCGTAATACACGACTCACTGAGCCTGACATCTCAGCTTCACGTTGTTGTCTGGTCGGCGTATGCCGGCTAGAGTGGAGTGGCAACGTGTTTCGACAGTTGACCGCCAGTTAGTGTACTTAGCCGCGTCCCTAGCTTGAAGAAGTCTGCTTCACCGCACTAACACTCTGTATGTGGAGAAGCTCATCTCGCAGGCTGCCTTCTCTCTACTACATATGCGATGCGCTCCAGCCGATAAATATTTATGCGCACTCCTCTCCAGAAACGTCGCCGTGGCAGCGGTTATTCTGTACAATGGCAAACAGGCGGTCTGGTGAAGGACTAGTTGTTTTAGGAACTATTGTTTTGCAGGTCGCTGATGCGGAAGGAGCGTGAACCGACGGTGCCTGTTGGTTAGACTGCCGTTGTGCTGGCTTGTTGCTCAGTGGGTAGCGGCTGGGAGGCTGCGTGCGTCTCGAGGCTCTTGTGTTTTTCTCGGCTAACATAAACACTTTACATACATACATACATACATACATACATACATCATCATACATCATACATACATACTACATACATACTAATACATACTCATACATACATACATACATACATACAGACAGGACAGACATACAGACAGAAGACAGACGACAGACAGCCCGACAGACCGACGACTATAGATAGATGCTAGATAGATAGATAGATAGATAGATAGATAGATAGATAGATAGATAGATAGATAGATAGATAGATAGATAGATAGATAGATAGATAGATAGATAGATAGATAGATAGATAGATAGATAGATAGATAGATAGATAGATAGATAGATCATAATATCTTTTGGCATGCGTACATAATTACTTGCGAAGAAAAAAAATAGTAGACACGAATTCTGACAAAGCGAATACTTTAGTTTGTTGTTGATTTCTCGTAGACAGTCAGAATGCAAAGCTACGGAATCCTGTTTCAGTGCTTACGTGCCCTCTTAGGCTGGCTAACTGTCACTTTCATCACTAAGATTCTGCATTTAACAACGACGCGCTGTTGATTTGCTTGTATTGTTCAGAAATTTCAAATTTGTCTACTTCGCTACTTTTGCGCTAGCTTGTGTTTGTTTGCATGCGTGCGTGTGTGCATGCACGTTCCTTCTGCGCCCCGCGCTTTGTACCTTGCTGCTTCTGCGAGCACTTTTTGGCTTTTCACGAGAGACACGCAAGCCCCGCTATATAACGCCCACATTGATGCTATATAGGCAAACGCTGGTACGTGATACTCTGCTCCCATTATTCGCCAGGTTTTGTACACAGGACGCCTGCAGACTAATGGCTGCTCGTTGAACTTTAATCTGTTGCCTTGAGCTAAATAATTAGGGGTTCGCGGAGACAGCAAGATTAGGCACCGGCTGGGTAAAGCTTCAACTTAACGACTTCGCGTGCCGAGTACAAGAGGTCGGGGTACAGGGGAGAGGGAGAGAGGGGAAGGGGCGTATGACGGCAGAGGATGTGCGCCAACTGGCGTGCGCCCAGCGATAAGCCTCGGTCTGGGAGAAGGCGCCCTGCCTCCGTCGCTTGCTTCGTTCGGATTCAGCTCTTTTTGGGAAACCTTTTGCCTCGTGAATTATTGATCTCGGCCCATTAGACCGGGGCTTAGAGGAAATCTCACGTGCAGACCTGCAAGATGACTGGGCCCGAACAGCGCCCGTCATTGATTCCGGCTGCGCCTCCTTTAGAGCGCAGCGTCGGATTGGCTAGGTATGGCTTCCGCTTTCGCAGTTAAGCGCAGATCTCTCGCCTAAGATCAAGGCGCACTGACGTGCTTGCACTGATAATTTCTCGTTCTGGGCGCTTTACGAAAGTGCACGGGACACTAGGGAGAGGCACTGAGTTGAATACGTCGTCTAACGAGAGGAGAAAGTTGAGAGGCGGGTAATCTTCCTGTTTATTGAAGTGGTCAAAACTCTAACTAACCCTTTATGTTCTGAAGACTAACTAAACTTTGAGTAATGAGGGATCCATACACGCAAACGCACGCACGTTCACGCACGCACATAACGAAATAATAACTAAACGCTATACATAGATCTGCTTCATCTTGCAAACGAAGTCGGTTTAAGTACAGCGGTTGCGCCATTGATGAGCTGGAAATTATGGCGATAGTGAGAATTTTCAATGCCTCGAAACGTTTAACGGTTACAGTGCACGGCTACCAGTGATGGCATGGGTTCGCTAGAGATTCTGACAGAAAGTTGTCTGGAGAATCAGAGATACTGCGCGTTTACTGAAAAAAAAAAACGAGTGAACGAGAGGACAACTAAAAAAATAACAATGAGCGAGCATGAAGTCTTGCCTCAGTCTTGTTAAACGCCACAAACGTTTGGTAGATATAACTCACTTACGAATTTTCTGTCGAAGAGTAGAGTAGAGTAGAGTAGATCCTGGAATCTGTGGCTCATACCCACACTGAGGGATTGGCCAAGAACCGGTTAGTTTTTAAAGGCAAAATTGAAATTGAAGTTCAAACTTTGTTTAATTAATACGAAAGAAGTAAAAATGAATTAGAATAAAGTTCTACTAATAATAATATTATAGAATAGAATTCGAAGAACTGTATCGAAGCTTCTTCTTCGTCACATATACTACGCATCGGCTTGCAAGGTTTAAAGAAAAAGCAAGCTTAACTTCAGTGGCCCGCTTCCACATCTGATGTATTTCTTTGTGCTTTTCTTTTTCTTTCTACATCGAGCGCCTGCTCCTTGGCTCTTTATCTCTTTCTTTTTCGCGTATTATTTCGTATGGCTAAACTCGTATGTCTTATATGGCCTCATCTTTGATAAGAAGAAGCGGTTTATCGCTTCGTCTCACATTATGTTACTGCCCATGTGTGCAACACTACCTACTTAGCTCCGGCACCCCTTTGAATCGACGCGTTCGTATAACCAGAGCTAGCTGGGAAAGCCAGGATTTCATCAAGTTAGTGAGAACATTAATCGAAGGCCGTCGCACAAAAGCGGGCATTGCTTCGCGAGAACCTCGGTAATATAGCAGAGCCTACGAATCTGTCCTGAGGGTGCGTAATACTGCTCTGGCTTTAGTGATGTGATCGGTCGAAAGAGCGCTTAATCGAATCTAACATGCGCATTACGCCATTAGCCTCTCGTACGGACAGAACTATAAAATGCGTGTGGTTAGGAAGGCTGAGATTAAAAATTTACGAAGGCACTTTAGCTGAACACGGGACTAATTGCTTGGGATTTGCGTCTTACTATATATGCTGAATAGGGTAGTGTATATATATTGGTGGAGACGAACAGTGATGCCGCTTTGGCATGGGCGAGCAATTGCGTTACCGTTAACGTTACCACACCAGGTGATGCGATGCTCCATAGATCTAAATGATTCGCTAAGTTAAGACGGTAATTTAAGACCGCTGTTAAAGGAATCTTAATTATACATACCGAATTTAATATACTTCAATGTTGGTTTAAACTGTGAATTGGACGAACTTTGCAGCGCTTACGTTCTCGCATTATTTGCTATAGTAGCTCGTGTAGATAGCGAAGAAGGAGAAGAATACATTCATGTGTGCGCGCGGTCGTACTTAACTAAAATACAGTAACCGCTTACACAGGTGCCTGGACACGCACGCACGCGCTACAGTACGTGTGTATATACATGCAGGTGGGCCGACACGAACGCTCACAAACACACCAAGGAAAGAAGAGGAGGGAGAGGGAAGTCAGTGATGTTAACCAGTCTAGGAATGCAGAGAGAGAGAGAGAGAGAGAAACAAAGGAGGAAAGGCAGGGAGGTTAACCAAGCTCTGGCTCGGTTGGGTACCCTACACGTGAGGGGGGGGGGGGGGAGGAATATTAGAAATGATAGAGAAGAAAGAACTAGAGTAAGAAAAAGTAGAAATAAACAGTTAGTTTGAACACACACAAACTTGCGCTGGTAGTTCACAGACGTTCCTGAAGTACGGTCGCCTTCAAGTATCACAACAGGGCTTTCGTAGCCTTGTGCACGCACGAAACCGTGGGCCAAGGACCTAGGATCTTGTTTTCTGATAGTGGTCTTGTATCTAGGTGGTGGAATTTGGCTTCTAGAACACGACATTGGGCCTGTTAGGATGGCCAGTGGCATAGAATTCGCTCAATAGTCTCGTCGCAACCGCATAAGCTGCATACCGCACTGTAGGACACTCCAATGAAACAAGAATATGCATTCGTAAGTGGCACCGCCGACCACATGCGACACAGCAAAGTTCCGTCGCGACGGGATAGTCTCGATGGCAAACGAAGCCGCACATTAGGGTCAGCAGAATGGAAGCGCGAGTTCGAGAAACCCTGTATATTCCACTGTAAAACCGTGATGTGGCGAGTAAGTGTTGAATAACTAACTTGCTACTCTACAATGGAGCAAAGGATGAAAAAGTTTGAAAGATATAATTATACAGAGAGAGAGTGAGAAAGAGACGGGGAGCACATACTCAAAGTCACACTCCTCGAGGGACAGAGAGAGTATAAAGGAGAGGACGGTTTTGTTTATATTTTTACTCCAGTCACTGTTTGCGAACCGAGTTCGAAGAAGTTGCGGCTGCTCGAAGACTCGCGCCTGTCCTCAGTCTTCTACAGTGTTGTCTTTGACACCCCTAATCCGAGTCGGCACGTGGGTTCGAGGAGAGTTCATCGTCCTCGAGATTGACTTTCCGGTGCAACGGGCGCGGCGGAGAGTCGGAGAGCGTACGTAATATATATATATATATATACCTGGCCGTTTTACACGTCTGTAAGTACGGGCGACGCAATAAAACCCTCACGGCTACAGCTAGAAGACTCGCTTCTATATACTGTTGGTATATCGTCGGTATCACCGGGCGCGCGAGTTCTGCTTGCCAGCTGCGGCGGTTTTCTCGGGAACGACGCCCCAGAGGCAGCTGCGCCGCCGCGTCCTGATCAAATCGGATAGGAAGAGACGGTCCCGGCTCTCCCGCAAGGTGGCGCGTGTCGACAGCGGCAGAGCGATAATAAAAGCGCGCGCGAAAGGAGTTGCATGCATCGCCGTAAGAACGGCAGTTTTTCGCGCCTTTCGCCCGAAGGTGCAACACCGACATGTCCAACTGTTCATTCTAAAGCACCCCGAACAATGCCTCTCTTTAATAAAGACGAAAATAAAGATTACCTGCTACTCTTTTCGGGGAGTACTGACTTGCCACATTTATAACACTTCTTGAATATAGACGTTAATTCAACCAGGTTAACATCTCCGGGATTATCATTAGAAAAATTGTTATCGTACACGTTGGCACCCTTTTTGGGGAGCCGCGCCTCCCACGGCTCTCCGAATAGAGCATGATGGTCTCCGAAGACAGTATAAGGTTTATCTTTACAGAGAGTGATATATGTGGCTAGCCAAGACTCACCAAAAAGAGTAACATGTAACTCCTTTTCTGTTACTCAGAAAGCTGCATTTGACTCACCCACGCCTACCAACTCTAGATACACCAAAAACCAATGCACATCAAGCGAAAAGTTGAGCTTCTTTGCATTTATTCCTGGCCATGTAAACATGGCACTTGTGCCGAACGTAACAATGCAATGTTATGGGAGCTCAGACCAACCAGTACTGTAATTAATTAGTTTCTGCTGGCTTCTCCTGGCTTCTCCTGGCTATCCCCAACTAAAACGAGTTCGCTTCAACGTATCAAAAACGCTACAATGGGTATTGAGTTGTATTCCGCGTGATTGAACAAACAATTTTCGAGAATAAAACATTGCTTATCATGGTTCTAAGTAGTTAGGTTAGTTCAACCTCGGGAAACATTCGAGTGCTGGCGAACTACTGCATACGGCGAGGCCAACCACTCCGTGTTAGATACATTTATTTATGTTCTCGATCCTCATGCACGCATATGGACTTAAAAGCACCTTGCGTGTGATCGTGCGTGTAAACTTCAAGACGCAGTGGATGAAGGCCCGAGGTTGAGAAAAAAAAAACTGAAGCCGACAAGAGAAAGCGGTCGTCGAACCGTTCGCCTCCGTGCCATCAACGAGTGCCGCGCGCGCCGCTCTGCCGGTAAACTCGCAAAAGGGGGCGGGCATGTGCCGCGTCCCGAGGCTGTCAGAATGATGGACTATGCGCATCCCCCTCGAAAATATATATATACGAAGCAATAACATTCTCACTTCGCATACCGCATCCGTAAAGGAGGCTGCTGCGAGTTTTACGTTTGCAGGCGCTCCTCCGATTGAGAGCGCGCTGCGGCATCCACGAAGAAGCTGCTGCTGCGGCGGCGTGTTCACAGGCGGCGGCGGCTTTGGCGTGTTTGCGCAGCTCCAACAACGGGTTGAGAGCCTGTGCAAACACGTAGACAAGAGCGTTTGCCTGTAAGCGGGTGGCGCGCCGGTCTCCATTGCCGGGTCGGTGCATGCTGTCTTCCGAGTCGCAGTTTTTTCTTTTTTTCCCCGAGAATGCGTTTCTCTCTGTAAGGGCGTCTCGGAGAATGACGAAGGGTGCGCAGGGCACATGCACTCGGAGCGGCGCTTCGAGGGCTCTTCACTGAGTTGATATCGCGAAGTGACACATCTGGCAGGGACGAATGCGAAGCAATACAACTTCGTGTGTGAAGGAAACGTCGTGGTATCCTTTGTTATAGTTGATTTTGTTTGCTCTCTTCAGTCATGAGGCTCGAGCACCGGAACTAACTGGCTTACCTAGCGTGACAATTCACTTTCGTTTGCCTCATAGTGAGCCAGAGTGGGAAATGAATAAAATGAACGACGGGGAGGCTAACTGGACCACGATATCCGGTTAGCTACCCTGCGCTGGGAGAAGGAAAAAAAAAGAAAGAGTAAGAAATGGAGTGAAAGGATGAGAGTTCGAGACTATCTGGTAGTTTTGAACGGAATCGCGAAATCAAAACTTCACTGGCGTGCGTTGACGTTCGCCGAAGCAGTGGTCCGAAGTTAGCGTACCTTCTCCTCTTCTGGCAGTCGGTACATGGAACACATGGCAGTCGGTACATGGAACATGGAACAATGGTTGTTTGCGGAGTGTTCCTCTAGTCGTGGCATGCCAGCACTGCGGTCAGTGTACAGGGTGCGCATATCGAACTTTGAGGTTGTACGTTGCTGAAGTTTATTTAGTTGCAACTGGCGGTTTTAAATTGACGGATGAGGACAGCACTTGCGCTGCCACTCGTGTACGTTACCACGCGTTAAGCGAAAGAAGTCTCTTTTAGTAATGAAAGAAGATGCCGTAAACGTTCCTTTCCTTGTGGGCCTATAACAGACATTTCTTTAAAAATGCTTTCCAAGTACGCAGCAGCTGAATCAAGGGAACATTTATTTAAAAAAGAAACAATCAAGACAGAGAAAACCAGTAAACCTCTCTTCCATTTGCACTGATGCCGACCTGTGTGCCGGCACTGCCGGTTGTATACTGTGCAGGCCTGCCTTGAAATGAAAAGACATTCGAGGAAGGTAAAACCCTTTAGTCGCGGCTTTTGTAAGCAAAAATCAACGAATTTCCTCATCCCGAGATTCGTGCTCGTATGTCCATCGTTTCGTAAAGGCGGTTGGCCTAATATCAGTTTTATTGCGATAGCAATTATATGGACAGTCTCGGCTGGCTTTTTTTTTTTTTACTTACCGGTACAGTAGAGAGAGAGAGAAGAAATGTAGGAAAGGCAGGGAAGTTAACTAGACAATGCGTCCAGTTTGCTACCCTACACATGGGGAGCGGGAATAGGGGAGTAAAAGAGAGAGAGAGAATGATAGACACATGTCACATCACACACACAGTGCCGAGTTTCACGGGCGGTTGCTCAATAGGGTTCTTTTCAAGTACCGCAGTAGGGCTCGTGTGGCTTTCTGGGCTGATATGCTGCGCGACCAGGCTCCTAAGATCTATGCTTCATTAAAGGGACGGTCATCCAGTCTATCCAAGGCACACTGGAGAGTCCGGCGATCTTCATCAAATTGGGCACAGTGGCACAAGAGATGTTCAATAGTCTCTATACAATTGCAGCTTTCGCACATGGATTAATCGGCCATGCCAATGCGATAGGCCCCAAAGGTCTGTACTCTGACCCTTCTTAACTATAGCCTTCCTCATTAAACATGCTTTATTGAAATCATTATTCACTGGCGCCTATGCACTGGCAATTAACGAAGACAAATGTCGCGATGACGAAGTTTTGGGGCCGAGCGTCTTAAAGTCCGAACTTCAAAGCGGATTTCCTGACTCAGAAGCCACTGATCTAGAGATCACGCTACCGGTCTCTTCCGCGGCGTCGCGGGTTTCCCGCGATAGGGCAATTAATCCTCCAGATTTCTAGATTTTTGCGAGCACGCTAATTGATTGCAAAAGTTGACGAGTTTTGTGTTAATGAACTAAAGAACCCAGGAATGGTCTGAGAGGGGTAATATCTGTTGAGTGGTGGTTAACATGATAGCTGGTTAGTTTGGCAAACCAATTAAACACCCAGGCAACGCAAGCAATATGTAAATTAACGAAACAAGGCAAATGGAAGTGGAACAAGTGCACACATACAGGCAATGAAATATGAGAATTGCATAACAAAAAACATTACCATTTGTACTTTAGCAAGAGGGGACAATAGCGTCCGCCTTGCCACCTCATTTCAAATGTTCGCCACTCTGCAGCATATTTGTCTTCGCTAACATTTCCTAATTCCAGTAGTATTACAACAAAGTGTCCGCAGTATTTCATTTCACCTGGTAGCTAGAGACGTTCATGGCTCTATGAATAGAATGCATAAGTTATCGCTGTTTTAGTACGATGCGATATGCTCTGAAATGAAGGATAGTTGAGTAATAAATTACCGCTGATTCGTAATGGCTGAAGGAAATGCCACTTCCGTGGATGAACTGCACCATGACAGACCGGTGAGAAAGAAAGAAAGAAAGAAAGAAAGAAAGAAAGAAAGAAAGAAAGAAAGAAAGAAAGAAAGAAAGAAAGAAAGAAAGAAAGAAAGAAAGAAAGAAAGAAAGAAAGAAAGAAAGAAAGAAAGAAAGAAAGAAAGAAAGAAAGTGCAGGTTGCAAGTAACATGCACGAGACAAACGCCTGACACGAAATTATCGAAAGTATCTCATTGAGGTAATTGTCTCTGCAACCAATATTTAAAGAAACCCTTTGTCACAGTGCGTGAGAGCTGCTGGAAGCAGATCAAGCGCTTAATCCGTAGGGTAAGGTATGCGTTTAAAAAACTTAGCTTAATGCTTGACCAAGATAAGCCACGCCTCATACTTGCCGTGTTGATAAAGTGGAAGAAGCCGCCCGTGACCGCGGCGTTCGGTATTTCTAAAGTGAGGGCGCTGACTCCATTTTTTCTACTTTCCTGAGCGTCGGTTGCTGTCCTCGTGGTTACACTCGATCCGTGCCAGGAAGACATGCGTTGCCGTTCTCCGCGGATGAGCATAAATCGTCGCATTAGCCGGCTGCCGGCCTGGGATGCATACCGCCCTCGGGCGGTGTTAGGCAGAGGCGCAGGTGCACGACGCCTGAGGCACATCTTTTTTTTTGCGAACAAAAGCCTCCCGCTAATGTATGGGTACCGCTACAGCGTCGCGGTCGTACAGGCAGACATAAGTGGCGCCTAAGTGAGCGACCGGAGATCTGAGCAGTGACAAGGAGACTTTAGGCGTCTATATATTGCCAATAGGATGTTGGCTCTTTCCGAGGGGTGTCGGTCTACGGTATACGTACGCTTGTAATAGAAATAACGCTGAACGCTTCTTAAATTTTCTGTGTTAGTACGAAGTACGAACTCCTCTCTCCTTATTCATTTTTCAGCTCCATTCCCCAATGGAGATTAGCCGACCGGGCTCAGCCTGGTTAACCTTCCTGCCTGTCTATTATCTCTAGCTTCGCTATCTCTGTCTGCCTTGAATAGAGGCCTATGAAAATTTCAGAGTTTTCTTCCAGTTTACGGCTTTAAGATGATGCTTAACATGGAATATCTTTTTTCTCAATAAAGGTGAGCGAACACTCCCGAAAGGTTGCTGTACGTCACTTCCCAGTGATTTTACATGTTCTTCACGCTTCTTGTAAACGTGTAGACTCTTTGAATTCCCCGTAAATTTGGTGTTAATGCGAGCAACCATACGGAGTCGCAGGAACAAACGTGGAATTTTCAAAAGTGAATGTAGAATAACGCCGTGATAGTCGTGAATGTGCGGCTGAATGTTAAACACTTCCAGTTCACAAGTGCCAAAGGTTTTCGTTGGTAAGAACTTCTTGCCGTTGCTCGGGAATGGCCTAGCATCAGCTCTTAAGAAAGCCTATTCTTCTTTATTCTATGTTCAGATAATACCCCGCATTGCACAAAGGCGCTACAGCAGGGGGTTACAGCACTGACATAAACAAATCTTCATTTTCACAGCACACTTGCGTCTGAGACAACTTGTTCCACTCTTTAACGATTTTTACAAAAAAGGATATTGCAAAAACCCTTCCTGCATAAACAAACACATAAAAAACTTTCCCGAAAATATGAACCTCAGAAACGCAAAACGAGGTGTAATGTATCAAACGAACTCATGCGCAATGAAAGTCTCAGGCTCGCTCCCTCTAGATGATAATTTCGGAATACTTTCTACGACCAGGAGTTCATTAACGTGTGCCGCAGGAATGGGGCACTAGTATATTTGCTCCGTTTTCCCAGAAGAATGCAACACACGACCACATGCTCAGCTGACACAGCCACTGATCCTCCACAGCGGCTTGTGCACGAAGTATATTGTCAGTGTGAGGGAAGCGGATATATTGTAGAATAATTGATAGCTGGTCTAGTTGATAATAGCTCTTGAACACCCTGATAACAGCGCAAAAACGACGCCGACGATAGGAGGACACACCGCAGCGCTGAACTCGCAACTAAATTTTTGTTTGAAAATACGCGCAAACTTAAATACTGACAACCTGTCGCCCATGTGACCACTTCACACATGACGTCAGAAGGCACCATTCTGAATCCGTCGAATTCTCACTCACTCACTCACTCACTCACTCACTCACTCACTCACTCACTCACTCACTCACTCACTCACTCACTCACTCACTCACTCACTCACTCACTCACTCACTCACTCACTCACTCACTCACTCACTCACTTTTTCACATCTGTATAGACCTTTTCACAGGAGAGAAAAAACGCCGCCATGTTGGGCTGCGCGCGGGAGTACAAAGGCCGAGGTCACAGCCTCCACAGTGCATTTTTGGGGGGTCACGCCTATTTAGCGCAGCCCAGAGAGGATTATGGCGGCGCCCAGGGAGCCGTCTGTGAAAAGCTCTATTAACGTTCTTTATTTGCCGCGTTTCCCAATCCGCACGTCGTATTGTCCCGCGCGAAACACCACGCGTCCGCCTCGCAGGGTGGCCGGCAGATGGCGACAAGTGTACCAATCGGGATTTTTCGATCCGATGGCGCGGTGAACTTCGATTTTTTTCGCGGCAAGCATTTCTCGCTCGCATACTACACTTTTATGCATAGCATTTGCTCTATAGATGATAGAAACGCAAAAACCAAAATGCCTTCACTTTGTCTAACGCGTAGTTTTTCATCATTCGCGATACTTTCGATCACTGACGGTTTCCTTCTCACGACGATTAGTTTTGAATTGTCATATTTCCTACGAATCAAGTCATTCGTCGAGTGACAGTTAGCCTAGCCAGTCGCGTCCCACGGTCTTTTGACAAAACAGTCAAAACAAATTACACCTCACAAGTACGCTGGTGAAGTATTGAGAAACGGCGTAGAATGCTTTGCCGTAGTAAGCATCAGGGGCGTAGCCAGAAATTTTTTTCGGGGGGGGGGGGTTCAACCATACTTTATGTATGTTCGTGCGTGCGTTTGTATGTGTGCATGTATATATACGCAAGCAAAACTGAAAAATTTCGGGGGGGGAGGGGTTTGAACGCCCCCCCCCCTTGGCTACGCCCCTGGTAAGCATTGAGAAACCACCCAGAACAACATCGCCCGCAGGGGCATAGCCATAAATATTTTTCGAGGGGGGGGGGAGGGTTCAACCATAGTTTATGTATGTTCGTGTGTGCATTTGTATATGCACGTGTATATATACGCAAGCAAAACTGAAAAATTTCGGGGGGGGGGGGTCTGAACCTCCCTACCCCCCCCCCCTCCTGGCTACGCCCCTGATCACCCGAACACTACGTACTTCGTCATGGCTCCTTCCCCTTCCTCACTCCCCCTCCCCCCACCATTTCCTTTTGTACGCCCTCAATCCATTTCCATTTGGAATCTGTGTGTTGACGGCATAAACACCGATGAGAATGGACCGTCCGATTGTATGAAGTGTTGACATGAACTTTCGTTTTGCTTCAAGGGTTAAAAGGAAAGATGGGGAGGTGGTGAGGCTATGACGTTGTACGTAGTGTTCGGGCGACGTAGTTCAGGGCGGTTTCTCAATCTTTACTACGCCAAATCCTTTTATACATTTGCTCAATACTTCGTTGGCGTAGTTGTTACGCGTAATTTTTTTTTTCCACCGCTTTCGCCTAAACAGCGTGGCACGCGACTGGCTAGGCTAACTAAAAAGTTCGACCAAGGAATTCATTCGTAGGAAACATGGATAGTGGAATTCTTCTTCGAAGAGCTGCTGTATATAGAGTAAAAAGAAATTATCTCGTGAGTGTTAGCCGGACAATAGAAAACACCCTTCTCTGAACGCGCCTATATGTCCGTTCCCAAATCGTGCCTATGCGCCTGCAGAATCACCGCTCACTCTTGAAAGTGAAGCGCTGAGTGGTAACTAACAAACTCGCACGTATGACGGAACATGAACGGACACGATGTGTGGACGTTACGCTTTAGCACATAGCTGAGAGGCTGTAAGTACGTGGTATGGACCATTCGTAGTAAGTATAAAAGACTGACCCACTACCAGTCTTCTATACGCTTGTGCGATCTTGTTAGACGCCCTCTAGTAGATCCTGATTAACTTCACCTCCATATTCAGCTGATTGAATGCTTCGCGCATGCGTCTCGATTACATTGAAAACAAAGATGCGTGCACATGTGGCAATAGAAGACCACGTCCGAGTCAGTCATCGAACATAATGTGTTGCAGTTTGAGGAGCTTTATCGTATGTGTGTTCGTTGTTCTTTTCCGCGTGTACTGGCGTCATCAGAGATGGAGATCAGAAAAAGATTTAGCTTGGAGGGCTATTGCTATCTCGTAACTAGCGTGCTCGACAGTTGCTCTTTTCTCAAGCGCTTCAAATACGTGGAGAGCTGCAAAGCACTACCGTTTTCGGTGAAGCACAGTTATTTTTCATGCGTATCACGAGTGTTTTGAAGCGATCGGCCGATCCCGTGTATTGACAAACCGATTGAGATTGCAGGAACTATCGATACAGCCAAAATCCATTATAAGCAGCTGATTACTCACAACTCGTGACTGAGCGTTCGCTAAAAGAGCGTCAGAACGAAAGCGATATTGTGGCAAGCCTTCCAATAGAGTCTTTATCAAAGCGTAATATACCTTTATCACTTCGTCTTATCAACCTACGCTGTCAATAGAGAAGAGCGCAAATGAAAAAAAAGAAAGAAAAAAAAGGGGGGGGAGGTCCGTAAGAAATGGCCGGAATAATTCACTAGGTGCCTGTCACCTTGATTAAGGTGGTCCGTGATACGGAAAGATTGCTCTCTCGAGACTCAATCAAAGAGCCGATTAAGGTTGAACTCCTTCAACTGGATGCTTTCCTTCACTAAGCAAACATTATACACTGACTTAGAGTAAAGCCCTAGGGAGGGATGGTTCGAGGCTTATATATTCTTTCTCGATCGCTTTCTTCGGGCATTCCACGAGCCTTACCTCTAAGAAAAATAAAATCGCGTATATAGGGCCGAGCGCATTCTTCTCAAACTTCTCGGGCGGATCTCTTTAAGCGTGATAAAAGACAAAACAGCTCGGGCGCTCGACGATGGATTTCTAATTTCTTCTTAAATTCTTTTCGTCACGTAAAGAAGAAAAAAAAAAGATCCGGCACAAATTCGTGAATAACCGAGAGTCGCCGGACTGCTGCCGTGATCAATAGTTAAAAAAAAAAAAGAATAAAAATTGAGAGAAACGTAAAAGACGAAAATATAGAGGAGTAGGGGCGTAGCGTTTGCATTCCTCAATACCTCGTATCGGAAGAGATTCTTAATCACGTTTAGTCTGCACTTCAAGTTTCTTCTTCTTTGTTTTGGTTTCGTTTTCAAGTCTTCGGCACGCGAGCTGCGTTCCTCTAAGAGTAAACGCGAGGCTTAGCGCGCTAAGCACACAAGGCACGCGGGACTCGCTTATAAGCGCAAGACGTCTTGTTAATATAGCTTTCTTGCTTTTTAAGGCAGTCTTTATCAACTTCCCTTTAAGAACGAACATCCACTGAAGCACTCGAGAAAATTCCTCCCATCGTTTTTTTTTCCCTCTGTCGATGTCAAACAAACACAATCGACAAGATATGGATCGAAGGGCAGATGTAATAACGGCATACTTCGTTAATTTATCTTGTAATTCCGTGCGAGTGCGTATACTCAGGGAGTAGAAAGAGGCCCTCAACGCGGACGGTGTACGCTAACACTTGAGTGCAAATAGTTTTACCTGCGCATACTTTGGCATGGAATATTAAACGCATAACTTTACAGCACTTACCTGCGCTTATTGCTTGCGATAAGCGTGAGCCGGCTTCGATGTAAGCGCAATAGCGAAAGCGAAGCGGCGCCTTTGGCGTGCTTGAGTTTGCTGTGTTTTACCCGTCTTGAACCTTGAGTATGGTGAATATTAGGGAGCGCTTATCATGGCTGATTTAGCGTCCTTACTGACGACGAAAATGGTCTTTAATACCGGTGTCACACGGGCACTTTTGATCGCCATCAGGGTTGATCCGGATTAGGCTCGATCCGGATCAGCTGCAGCCACACGGTAACATTTAATCGCGATCAGGTCCGATCAGGATCAAGACGATCGCGGATCAGCGCATCGCGATCTGGTTCCGTGATTGTAATTTGGCTGACGTCTGCGCTAAGCTGGATCCGTATTAGGCTGTACTGTGTAGCAGTGACCAACTTGTTATCGCGATCAAGAAGTCCGATCCGGATCGGCCCTGATCGCGATCAAAAGTGCCCATGTGACGCCGGTATTAGATAGCTTTAAAAGCAGTGTTGAATGCTAGACGCTAAATCGATAGCCATTTTACCATGCAACGGCGTTGCAATACTACTTGTTTGCCTTGGGCTACTGGTTGGATACGATGGCCAAGCGAGCGAAACAATAGCGGGAAGTACCTAACTGGGGGTGTTTTTGTCGCACACGTATTTGAACAACGTAACTTTTCAAACTGTGATCATCTCTTTGTTTCCTTCGTTATGATTCGCACAGAAAATCGGGGGTTCTACTGACCGACCTCTTTCTCATTTGTTCCTCTGTCCAAAGTCTCATGTTTAAGGCAACAAGTGAAACAAGTTAGGAGTTATGAGAAAAACAAGCTGAAGTGAATTAGTAATTATTAATTATTTATTTATTAATGGGTTATTAGTTAACATAAGGACTCGAAACGACGCAGACATTGACAACGCTGATTCGTTTGTTGTTCGATGCGAAATTCACATTGCTTCAAAGATCCAGATGTCGAGAAATCGCGTCACTCTCACTGTCTGGGATTTCCAGTCACCGCGAGGGCGTTTGGACCATCGTATCGTTGACAGGCTTAACATATCAGTCTTAACGGGATATTGATTATGTGTCTGATAATACGCGCCAACTTTTTTTTATGTACCTTTGCTTAATGTTCTAGGATTGCCTTCGTTCCGTGGTTGCGCCTACCTAAACGCATGTGTCCTGCCTTTAGCTAGTTTCTTCACAATTCTACCACATCTCTGACTGTTTGAAGTTGCCAGCGCGCTTGAAGCAGTGGCTATTTTTATTTTCTATTTTTATTACACCCATCACTCCCTCTGAAGTACCTTCAGTTACGGAAAATGCGGCTACACGTACGCGTCCCTAATGCTTCTAATGTCATTTCATCAAATTCACGACGAGTGCATTGATGAGCCGGTCAGTTCGTACATGAAATCAGTCTATACATTAGTGATCCAAGTAATTAATTTTTTAAATTGATTAACCTACTTCGTCCACTTACGCCATGTCCTCGACACTTCAGGCTCTTATGTCGCGCTGTCATGTATACGCTTTTAGTCTATAAATATAGATGGCATATTTGGGCCGCTTTTCTGTGCCACGGAAATAATTGTCACCTATCTCAAGTGAATTCCCTTGCCTTATCGCCGCGCGCCAGGTACTCAAAGGGTTACGAACGAAGTGCGGGATATCATCCGTGACCTGGCATTCTTGATAGCAAAAGTGGCGAGCGCCGAGATTTCAGGAAAGGAAAATACAACTAAGCCACATTATTGTTATTTTTGTGACAACAAAGGGACTACTCAAAGGGTGAGGACATTTTCTTTTTTTTTTTAGCGTACAGCCGAATTGAGCAACCCTACAAGTGCTCTGAAACATCTGGGCCAATATCGAGGCGTGGTCGCACAAACCGATTATGCGTCGCCCAAGATAAGCGCGTGACATTTAAACTGGGCGTATGCACTTGCTCGTATTTACGTTCCAGGAGGGTGATATTTATACCCGTTCGTATCTACAGTGTCGCCGAAAAACAACGCGCACGTTTGCGCAACGTGGACACAACGCTGTGCTGACCCGCCTGCTTCACGACAATACAAATATCACCATCTGTCAGTACAATTATCGCGATCGATAGGTAGTCGATAAGGTTAGCATGTATTTTCGTTCTGCTTCTGCTAGTGTGATTACGTAAACGCCAAATTTGGATCAATATGCGCTCGACCTTGCCACGTGTACTAAGAGCGCACGCACCGACGAGTGCTGAACTATATAGTTGCGCATTTTCGATGGAGGCGAAAATGTTTGAGGCCCGTGTACCTAGATTTAGGTGCACGTTAAAGAACCCCAGGTGGTCGAAATTTCCGGAGCCCTCCACTACGGCGTCTCTCATAATCATATGGTGGTTTTGGGACGTTAAACCCCAGATATTATTATTATATTATATTATTGAACTATATAGTTGCGCATATGGACGAGGACAACGAAGACCACAGTGAACGTGCTTGCCGCTCCAGGTCAGAAAGAGCTAGAGAAGAGGGCGAGGTGAAAATCACCAACTAGTCGGCCGCTCCTGTGCTCAGCCTCACGACGTAATAAACAGCCCCTTTCAACCTTGACGGTCTCCTTTAAGCGTAACAGAGTGGTGGAGGTGCTGGGTACGCTTTTACAACGACGGAACCATCACTGCTGCAGCTTCGTCGAAGCTGTCGACTTGCCGGCCTCCCACCATCTGCCGCGACTGCCTTCAACATGTCCGAAGAAGGAGACGCTCCCAGGACTGCACCTTGCGGCCCACTCCAATACTATCGAGTCCCACCACCCTTCGGAGGAAAAGCGGGAGAAGATGTCGACGCGTGGCTCACCAAGTACAAGCGAGTGAGCAAGTCCAACGGGTGGGATTCAGCCGCTCAACTAACCAACGTGGTGTTCTCTCTGACTGACGCCGCACTCGTGTGGTACGAGAACCATGAGGACACGCTTACAACGTGGGACCTCTTCGTTGAGGAGCTCAAGGCGTGTTTCAGGGACTCAGTCGCTAAAAAGAAGCGCACTGAGCAAACACTGTGGCAACGGGCGCAGCTCCCAGGTGAGACGTGCACCACATACATCGAAGGAGTGTTAAGGCTGTGCAAGGTGGTCTGCGCTAGTATGTCGGAAGAAGACAAAGTCGGCCATTTGCTAAAAGGAGTCGCTGAGGACGTGTACAATTTTCTAATTCGAAAAGAAAGCGTCAATTCTGTGTCCGACGTCATTCGGCATTGCAGAACGTTTGAAACGCTCAAGATGCGTCGGATTGCGCCAAAGTTTGGTCGGTTGGCAAACGTTACGACTGTTGCCAGTGTGGACACGAGTCCTTGCCTCGACCTCACCTGTTACGCTTAAAGGAGACCGTCAAGGTTGAAAGGGGCTGTTTATTACGTCGTGAGAGTGAGCTCAGGAGCGGCCGGCTAGTTGGTGATTTTCACCGCGTCCTCTTCTCTAGCTCTTTCTGACCTGGAGCGGCAAGCACGTTCACTGTGGTCTTCGTTGTCCTCGTCCATATGCGCAACAATATGTATGAGCCATCCTTCAACTGTAAGCGTGACCTGACGTGCAGGCATCGCGTGTGGCCCATAAGATCTACCACGTTATCACAAACCGCGATTATGCGTATAGCTTTCATTTGTTTTTGTAAATGCATGTAGATGGGGATTCGTCAAATAAGGTGTAGCATAAAAGTCACGAAACGTTGACATCGAACTAGTGTTCTTGTCTGTTGTATACGAGCTCCCGCAAACACCGCTTTCTGGATGTTTTGTTAGTATTGGAGAGTTGTGCTTTCTGGACGAACGTCCAGTGCAATTTGTCTATTTCATAAATATTTTTACGAATATTGCGCGATTAGCAAGCGTCGTGTAACACATGGATGAACGAACATATTGGCACGCCACTGTTGTATGAAACGGAAGTCCATGAGCTTTCAACCTAAGTTGTCGTAGCAAGACTGTCCCTGTGTTGTTAATAATAATAATAATTTCTGGGGTTTTACGTGCCGAAAGCACGATATCATTGCGAGGCACGTCGTATAGTGCCGAGCTCTGGAAATTTCGACTTTCTGGTGTTTTTTTTTTTTTTACGTGCACTGACATCGCACAGCACACGAGCCTCTACCATTTCCCCTCCATCAAAATGTGACCACTGCGGCCGGGATCGAACCCGCGCCCTTCGGGCCAGCAGCCGAGCACCGTAACCACCGTACCACCGCGGCGGGCCGTGTGTTATCGAGTATTTTACGAAAGCTCTTTTTTTTCTTCTTGTCTTAGTTTCTGTCCTCGTACCGGTACAAGGTAATGCGCGCTGTGACATAAAATTAGCGAAAAAGAAAGAAAGAAAGAAAGAAAGAAAGAAAGAAAGAAAGAAAGAAAGAAAGAAAGAAAGAAAGAAAGAAAGAAAGAAAGAAAGAAAGAAAGAAAGAAAGAAAGAAAGAAAGAAAGAAAGAAAGAAAGAAAGAAAGAAGGGAATGACATTTTATAGGTCAGGCTGCACAGCTGGCGCCCATCGTTCAAGTACCGAGGCAAGCAACAGCAGATGTTATACCAACAGCAAAGGGGCATCTACTCTCAAGGAAAATAAAAAAGAAACACAAAAGGAACTCGTATCTCTTATGTATTTACTCTTGCGGAGCGGAACGGTTCCATAACCCGCGAAGCCCGCAACACCTTGCGTTGTTGACTAAGGGCCAAACAACGAAACGTTCCTTTCCTTCGACCGCGTCCTCACCTTACGTGAGGCCTCCTTACAGCCAAGTACCGACGGAGGAAGCAAGCGTATGAGCGTACTCTGAAAGCTCCCTTCACCCGTCCTCGCGGGAGGAATGGTTGCCGCGCTCCTGCGATCGAGATTATCGAACATAAGCTTCGCTCACAAGCGCTTATTCTGTAAGAAAAAGTTGGGTCAGCACATCACTTCCCAATAGAAGTGTTAATATAGAGACGCGTGTACGCTTTCTTCCAACTGCGATTACTAAATGTGAAAGGCCACCGTAGTCGAGCGCAAAACGTGGTGCGTTCTAGCAACACTGAAACTCCCACCTCTTTAAACGCTGCCAGTGTAAACGCGCTTCATCGTGCACGCACGCTCGCACGCTCGCGTCTCCCCGCAGAGGTGGGGTGGGAGGGTTGCCTCGGAAACAAGCATTACGTGGGCTAGCTCATCACGTGGCTAGCAGTGAGGTGAAGCACCTCGTTCAGGGCCAGGAGCGGGACCTAAGGCGCACGAAGGTAGCCCAAAGCAACCTTAAGCTGAGGAAGAGCCAAGGAAGCCTTCACCGAGGGCTCCTCAGTGAGGAAGCTTTCAGAGTGACATAAGACGGCCTCACCAAAATGAAGGCTTCCTTACTGAGGAAAGGAACGTTTCGTTGTTTGGCCCTAACTCTCCGAGCGTGTGAGGCACGATTTTGCCGTTCGACGCGCCGCCCGCTTCGAGCAACGATAAGTCGGCCGATCGATGATGACTGCGTCCGACTGACTGCCTTTCCGTTTAATGCAGTTTACTTTGCAATAGGGACGCGATGTTAGCCTGACCAAGCTGAAAACGTGTGCGCTGAAGCGAATACAACGCGCAAAAAAAAGAACGAAAGAAAATTGATGAAAGAACGTAGACAGGTGTTTCGTGAAGGATTTCGCGAGGGTGGATTTGTTGCAGTTGATGCCGAACATAAAAGTGCAGTTAATGTGGAGCACATTCCGGCAGTGAGGTTGTATTAGAGATAAATCTAGAGCACACCGGAAAGCATTTGATGGCGGTCTCAGTGGCCATAACCATTCGCTGCGTTTTAGAAGATTCAGGAAGGGAACTTCAGTTCCGATACTCCTAATACCAAGTTAAGAAATACGTAGCTGTTGCTGATAAAATACTTCACTGGCAACCTTATATTTGAAAAACAAAGAAAGAAGGCGAAACGAGAGTACAGCTAGAAGGAAACATCGAAATACTTAGGTTCCTTCTGGACTTTACCTTAACTGCTCCGTCTCGGAGAGTAGAAGTCTTCAAGGTAAAACTTTTAGATTAGTCAGTGCCGCTTATCGATTCTGCCGCATTCGGCAAGATGGCATGCGGAGCGCAATCGCAAAAGTTCGAAAGCTACTGAGGACATTCTAATGGCACGCCGGCGATTTCACCCAGCAAGACCCATTGAAGGCGTCCCCGCTCCCGGAGGCTCTGTCGGAGGCTATGGGATTCAAAGCGGATAGAAGTAGTAACTTGCAGTGCTTGAGATAAGCATGAAACGTTTAGAGTTTGATGGAATGGATTCGTGGAACTATAGTCGTTACAGAACAGCGACTTCAAAAACCCCACTGCTGTAACGATGTTGTTGCGGCGTTCATGTGACTGGGCGCAAAGTTGCGGGTTCGATTGCTGGCCGCGGAGACCACATTTTCACGGATAAGAAACGCAACAATGCTGGTGTGTGTACATTTACGTTAACTGCAGAGATACCAAACAAATCCAAATTATTCTGGAAGCTTCCATTGTGGGCGTGCCTCACAACTACAAAATTGCACTTGAGATGATAAAGCTCGCAAGTCAATCAAGGCCCACAACGAGCTCAGAAATGCATGGGAAGAGCTGCGCTGGTCCGAGGCGCAGATCACCCCAAAAACAAAACAGTTGCTATTCATTTTTTTAAACATCACCGTGTGTACACATATATGTGATTGTTGTATATGTTGTTTTGACTGTTACACTAAGTTGTATATTGTATGTACTGCGGGTTAATTGTGATTAGAAACTTGGACTCTATGTACTTTATGTTTACGGACCCTATGTACTCCAAGAGCTAAGGAGTATAGCCGGTGCCTTATGTGTGCGCCAACATCTTCTTACATCATGTCAACAAAAAAAAAAAGTGAAGACATGCTGCAGCGCACACGCATGCTAACAGGACACGAGTGATCACTAAAAACAAATAAACAAGTAAAACGTGAACAGGAAAACACTGGAAAAGCGAGTTAAAGCTCTGTACATGTAACCATGTACATGCAGTGCTGCAATAAGTGATTTCTCGCATGATGTCACGCGTTCCTTTCACCAGCAGTCCGATAACGCGTGTTGCACGTCGTATTGTATCTCTGTTTTGCGTCGAATTTTATTGCCATAACTGCTCGGCCGCAGTCAGAGCTGTGAATAGGATTTGCACGCTTATCAGGAATGCCGGTGTTGAACGACATTATGAGGGCCGACGCATGTGACCCAATTCCTTATCGTGTATCATCAAGCTGCTGCAGCTTTCCCGCGTTGAATATGCGATTAAACGCGGCCGTATAGAAGTTATCTGTACGGTGTGTGCAAGGTGTTGAGCGGTGTGTCACCGCCACCAAGTGCAACTTCGAGATGCAAAGAATGGTGCTTTGTTGGCTGAAAGTCAAAACAATTTTTCTTGTTTGTTTGTTCACTTGTTTTTCCTCAGTGCGTAAGTTACAAAGTAAATAACGTGAAATCATAGACAATTCAACTTCAAAATGTGTTTGCTATAGCTTGCAAAGCTTGCTAAAGCTATAGGTTGCTACACATAGCTTGCTATAACTTGCTAAAACTATAGCTAAAACTATAGCTGGCTAAAGACTCTTCTTCGCAGCGATTCAATTAGAGGCATTTTACCCGCCACGGTGGTTAAGGTGCTCGACTGCTGACCCGGAGGTCGCGGGATCGAATCTCGGCCTGGGTGGCCGCATTTTTCATGGAGAGGAAGATGCTTGAGGCCCGTGTACTTAGATTTAGGTGCAAGTTAAAGAACGTGGTCGGAATTTCCGGAGCCCTCCACTACGGCGTCTGTCATAATCATATCGTGGTTTTGGGACGTTAAACCCCAACATGTTATTATTAGTTAGAGGCAATTGAAAGAGCGCAAAATTTATAATGGCAATCTGACAGACAGCGCTGTTCACACGCGAACAGTTCCTGAACTACTCAAGTGTATTGTTTCGTCGCTACTTTCACCTGCATTTGTAACTGTGGCCCTATTCATATCGCAAAACATGCGCTTGAGACGATCCCCTGCTTAGAAGCCGGATACCAATGATTACAATACGCGTCACACTTCCATGTCGTTTCATCGAAAATGCATTCTCTGCTGTTTCTGGTTTAACTTATGAGCATTGTATGTACTACGTCGGCGAGTGGACCTATATAAACAGTTGTTAAGAATGAAGGCTTGAACACGCGGTCACCCAAACAACCGAGCGCTCCAACCACTCAACGTTTACCTTACAACGTTATTTGTGTATGTGTGCGTCTGTAACTGTGTGTGCCATTTGTACGATTGTTTTGTATAAGTTATCAGACGACACTTGGAGCAACACCCCTGGAGTTCACTGAGGCTAGCAAATCTAGTGTACATAGGCTTAGCCACGGGTAAGGTTGTGGGGGTTCAGGTCCCCTTCCCGAAATTTTGCAATTTCGCCTGTGTGTGCATATACCCCCCCCCCCCCCCCCCCAACAAAAATTTGTGGCTACGCAACTGCTAGATCATCATTAACATTTGTCTCTCTCATCTCTCTAACTCTTTAGCTCTCTCTCTCTCTCTCTGGGGAAAAAAAACAGTGCGGGGTGATAACGTCGTTTTCAAAGTCTCTGCGCTTGTGTTTCGTTATTGATAAGGCCTACGAAGCAGTGCAAATATTGAGAAAAAAACTAAGTGAAACCAAGAGTGCAACGCGAGCACGTGTTGCGGAAACCGTACGAAGCGCAAGAAATAGTTACATACGTGCCTGGACATTAAAAAAAAAGTACGGGCGAGGCTTTCGTGGCTATTGTTGCCGTGTCAGCGTGCAAAGCACTCCATTTGACACTGCCACAATGGCCGTGTTCAACCGGCGCGACAATTAAACAAAGGGAAGCGGGCACAAACTGAGCGCTATCTGTGAACCGTGGGTTTTAACGCAGACACGTTGCTGACATACACACGTACGCTTTTCCACATTGACGGCAAAGATTGCACAAAGAATACAGGAGATAAAAACCGACGCGTACCCGTAAAGCAGCAACACTGGTTTAAAATGAACGCTTCTCAACTCGCCCACGATGAGCCTTTCGTCTCGAAAGCCAACATCATTTTTAAGACGACGCCCGGGGGTCGGCGTCTTGAGCTTTTTAAAAAAAGTGCACGCTGTTGAAATCAAGGCGGTCGTCGTGCCAATAGTGCGCGCATAAACAGGTTGGAAAGTCGAACTTCTGAAAAATGAAAGAAAATTTCCAAACATGCTTTAGACATGCTTTATTCGGAGTTACCGGTCTGAGAAGAACAGAATGTTTTCTATTCTAGAGTCTCGTCAGCAGCAAAATATGTTGCAAATATTCTACGAGGATGTGGGGGCACCTTGGCCTTTAACGTTCTGTTTCGCCAGTGCCCCTGTATGCTTTCTAGACAGGAAAAAGATATCGTTATTCTAAAATTTCATCATTTTATTCCTATTCTTAGGCAATCCATGATAGCGTGTATGTGAGATTCTTTTTAAGTGGGTAAGTCATAAATATCAAACCTAAACAAATAAATTTTAATTAGTATAATTATTTCGACATCCTCCTTATAGTCCTGTTTATAGCGGGCAAATGCACTTACACGTGGAAAAAAATGAAAACGAATGGAAATTATTGGTGCTGCGATAACAATATTACACCGAAAGCATAGATTTTTGATGCAGCGATGTTACCGGATCACCTCAGCCTAGAAATAAAACTCACAAAAGAATAGGCTATGTGAATAGGAGCATTATACTGAACTCGACGACAGTTGAAAAGAGGTGAGATAGAGAGAGAGGGAAGAGAGGAACGCGAGGAGGTTAGCCAGACTCTGGTATCCGGTTTGCTACCCCGCACTGTGGTGGACAAATAGGCGTTGGAAAGACGCAGAGAGAAATACGAAAGATGAATCGAAAAAGAAACGGAAATTATCCGCATATATATGCAGAATACAGTGTTTGTGCACATTCTGGGGTGGACAATCCTGAAATACATCTTCCGTGTTTACTTTAGACCGGCGTAGATGCACGGGCAACGCCTGTATGCGTTACTTCTCGGCGTTATTGTAATTCAATACGCGTAGGCCGCGACGAATGATTTGTGACGAGGACGGAGTCCCCGGGACTGACCCCGCGACACCGTGGCGTTCGCTTCCCGATGGCGACGGCTGCATTTCAATGAGGCTGAGGTGCGAAAGGCGCTAGCGGCACCGATACGTTCCGGCAAACCGAAGATATTCAAGCTGGCTTCGCTGATACACTGTTATAATGAGTGCCTTATCTAGTCAACTAGTATATAGGCCATTATATTATACATACGTTTATGCGTATGTCCTGAATCAGGAGAAGCGCTTTACTGCTGCATCACTCACTGTTTTTGTCGTCAACTTATTATATACTATCATTTCGTCACCTTTACCACGAGATTTTATTTTTTTTTCTCGTGACGTACTTTTTGGTCCAATATATACAATCCCCGACCTATGTGACTGTGAGTATCTGACTGTGTAACACCTTACCTTGATGGCACGAGTCGACCTCAACAAAGCTTATGAGGGAACTTACGCATGCGCGATGGCTTTATCAACAAAAGCGATGCTTTCCGTATAAACAAACTTATTTATGAAGCGTATGGCACCTCACACGTGGGTGTGCCAGTCTATTCACGCAGCTTCTTAAACAAGGCTGGCGACCTTACATCAGTCGACGACCCTGAGTCTCGCTTTATTCTTGCTTTCCGCAGCATTATGCATATATGCCTGGCTCTTATCATTGTTCAAACGTGGGAGCAGTCTATAGAGCTGTCTCACCGCAGCAGCTGTTCTCCCGTTGTGATTTATGGAGGTAATATGAAGAAAAGCCTAGGCGAGCCTGTGCTTTTGTTATTCTGCCAGATAGTGTGAAGCGTTGGAACTAGAATACGTCCTTTTGTTTTCGAAAGGCTGTCAAAGGTCGCCGCTCATGCTAGACATATGAAGTATGCACGGAAATGTTGTATGTGCATGCGCCGGAGAACCTGAAGTAAGGTTAAAATTTTAGCAAGAAATCGGGCCCTCATTAGCAGCAAAATACGCTGTCACAAGTGTCGGCATGAACTCAACGACAACCGTTACTGATAAAATTAGAAGGCGAGTGTCTTTCCATGTCGGTGAAGTGTGCAGAACAGTTGCCGTATGGCATGCAAGCACGCGAAACAATGGACATTGTAGTTAGTTTTCTTGTGGATTCAACTTTTTTACCTTACTCAGTCGGCACATGTCGCTTAGGACTGGCATTTCTCTAATCAGAAAAAGCTGCGTCGCGGAAATTTGCAATTGCAAACTTTCGGATCATCTGTTAGGCTTCTTGTGTAAGCAATTGGATGTTGCCTGTAAGCACTTTGGTGCTGTCATTCTTCTTTATTGGTGAGACAACAGCCGATGTGATGACCCGCTGTGTTGAGAGCATTGACTTCGCACTGTCTGACCGATTCCTTTCTCGGAAAACGCTTTAGTTCCGGCAATCAATCAATCAATCAATCAATCAATCAATCAATCAATCAATCAATCAATCAATCAATCAATCAATCAATCAATCAATCAATCAATCAATGCTCTATAGGTTAACGTCTATGCGCGGAGCCGGGCTCTCTGCAGGTGTGCGAGAAATCATCCCTATGTTGCCTACACAATTTCACCCGCTCTTTCTCTCTCTCTCTGTGACAGTAGTTTACGAATTATCCAGTAAAATAGTACTGGACTACTATTACAGATCGTAGTGTAAGGGAAATGAAGTGCAGAAAGACAGAAGGACGGATCGGTTGACACGAATTTATTTGTGCTGAAAGGCGAAATCATTGCGGTGCCTTGATATGCGCGTCGTCAATCATAGCCTGTGCTCTCTAAACGCAGTATCAGCCGTGCTATCACCTACTCTAAGCTCTAATCGATACGGCATTGTTCATTGCAGCAGAGTCATGCGTGCTTGTTCTCCTTCGCCGTATGTATTATGTTCTGATATCTATTTTGATCTCGTGCTTTTCAGAATTACGGCCGAATGATCACGTATGCTGTCGCCCTATCTTGTTTAATAGCACACTCGATGACGCCGCTGTTTATCGCTACGATGAAGATAAAAGTCAATTGGTTTTGGTTCAGTGGTTCTTTCATGGATGAAAAAAAAAACGGCGTGAAGACGAAGCGTGAACACACGCGGCTCAGAGAAGCTGAAAAGTGGTCATTTATGTGGTTTGTAACAAAGTGTGGTGAGATAAGCGGCAGCGCAACGACAGAGCGCGGTCTCTCCAGGCTTGATGACATATATCGTATTTCCTTTAGTGAGTCGAATAACTACGAAACGTTTCGAAGTAAATGTCGGAAATAGTAGGCGTGACCAAGAAATGGCGACTACGACTCTTTCATTTCTTTTTATCTCAGTAAAAAAAAAGATGCACAATTTCGTCTCCGCAAACTATTTTGAGACTCCTGACGCACGACTAGATGCGAAGGTCGACGAAGAATGTCATTATAGTTATGAACTGCCATGCTTTTTTTTATCAGCGGACATACTTCACTTGCGAAAGTTCTAGTTGTGCGTTCATTTTCTTCGAAAACTTTCGATAAGCACTTTTACCTGCAAGGGTTACTGTACTCGGCTGCTGACCCCAAGGAGGTTTGGCTGACCCGAAGGCCGCGGGTTTGATCCCAACTTGCGGCGGTCACATTTAGATGGAGGCGAAGTGCTAGAGGCCCGTGTACCTATATTTAAGTGCGCGTCGTGCCTCGTAATCACATCGTGATTTTCGCACGTAAAACCCCATAAATTATTGTATTATTACTATATCTACCCTGGAAGCATATTGGTCATCCATTCCTATACAATGAGCTGCAAAACAAGCAGCACCGGTCTGGCATGGCTGATTGCTTGAGAAACAATAACAGACCCGCGGCTTTGTGCGGCTTGTCGGAGACCTCGTCTCCCGGGTGCTGCAGCTGTGCGGACAGCTTTTTTCTGGGAATCCCGGCGTTGATAACGCTAAGCGTCACAAAGCGAGCTCGGAGCAACCGGGTTGTCGGCTGACGGGAAGGTCGCGCAGGCCGCGTGTAGCGTTTCTGCAAGTGCAACGGCGCTCCACTCTAATCTCGTTACCTGGGACACGAATCGCTATCGCGGGACCCGGCCCTCACCTTCTCGATATTACTTTTGGATTCGCGCCGGCGGCCTCACTGTTGGCATGGGCGGCTGATTCCGCGCGGCGTTCGCTACACGACGTCACTTCGATCTCGTGGCGACTGCGTCCCTGCTTCTGGGCCTCTGCGGATTAACGTATTGTGTGCCGTTTCTGTGTGTTGTTGGACATCCGGGGTGGATACGGGCAGATCCGTGGATATATTTCGTGCCTCTTAGGATACTTCGATCGATGATTGACGATCTTGAGTGGTTGGATGTGAAACCCTGTGTTGCTAAGTGCCGCAGTGCTGCTCCCTTTGTGCGCGAACCCGAAACCATCGATCTCCACAGTGAAATTGCGCGACCCTGGTCTTCGGTGGAGAAAGGATTCACCCACTAGTACGTCGATGCCACGGACATTATAAGTCCTTGTGCTGTGCATCCATCCGAAGCACCTGAAATCTTGCGAACGCGTTCCTCCTGGTGGCATCCTTGTACATCGTCACTTGCCTGGGCTAACCTTGAATCGTGCTGGTCTTAAAGCTCCGCTGTTGTACAGTAAACCTCCTCGTGGCCTCTTTCTTCCGTGGTTCTTCGGAAGGCATCGAAGGTGACTTGTTGATTTGTTTACTTGCTCACCGTGTTCAAATACGTTTTCGCTTGACGACGCCCGACGAGCTTATGCGAGACAAGAAGAAAGGCGACAAAAAGAAATGCGAGAAGAGACCTGAAGGTCCGTGCGCTGATTCTTCGGCGGAGCGCAAGCGCCGAGGTCTCTCCGTATTCTACGACTCCTTTCGTCGTTCGCGCAGCAAAGAAGCGGCGGCGGACGACTCAACCTGGAAGTCGTCGGGGTCCTTTCTCTACGCTCACAAGCCCGAGCAAGTCGCCGGTGGGTTGTGTCCGCTGAGCGCGAGCTACGATATCGTAGCGCTGCCGGCCGGTTATCGCGCCGGAGCTCCGCTGGCCGCGCGCCAAGGCAAGCAGCTGATCGCGAATAAGCGCAGGTCTATTGCTTGGGACAGGTTGTCCCTGTCGCTGGTTTCTTCTAAACGAATTGAGGCAGCGGAGACCGCGATGCTAAGGCGAAAGTATTCGCTCGACTTGGCCATGGACGAGGAGGACGTGCCTAAAGCTATGAAGGCTCTGGCGAGCGCGTGCGACGTCAGCGGCGGGGTGGCCACCTTGCCCCGCTTGAAGAAGTCGCAGGAGGACCTGACCAAGAGGAGTTGGTTGGACCTCAGGGCGGCGCTTCAGAGGAAGATCTCGAACCGCCTCCGCCGCTCTCCTTCGCTGCCCGTCATGGAAGGAGGGAGGAGTCTCTTGATTACCGACGACGATGACGTAAGTTGGGCGTAGAACGTAAAATGGCGCCACCCGTGAATGCGCAAAGTCATTAATGTTCTGCAACGGGAAAGTGCTCCGCGGACTGCTACGAACACGTTTATTCAAATTCAGTTGCTTTGATTTCAGCGCGAAAATGTTTATACGAAGGTCCGGATTTATTTTTCTCTTATTCTTCTTATTTTTCTCTTATTCTTTCGTTACACAGAACGTGAAATCACACTTCAGAGAGCGATAAACATGAGGGAAAAGCAGGGAGGTCAACCAGAATTGAAACATCCGGTTTGCTACCCTCCACTAGTGGGAAGGGGAAAAAAGATGAATAGAAGAGCGGGCAGGAGAGCAGGCGCGCAAGTAGAAACACACACACACAACAAAAAGGAAAGATGTGGAGCGGGTCTACTATAGCTGGTCTATCAATAGGCCGCTGCCGCACAAGAAGTTCAATAAGGCTTTAATAGATTTCTGGTGCAAGGACAGTTCGGGTTGGCATTCTAATACTGTCTGTTCCGACAGGGGCCTGTCTTTAAGGCGGGCCAACACGGCCGTTGGCGGTAGCCTGTGCACGTTGTGGCGAGGAGAGCGACAAAGAACGTGTGTTATTGTTTCTTCGCTGCCATGGTGGCTACAAGCAGTGCACTGAAAAGAAGGGATATCAAACCAACAGATAATTACCTAAAATGGGGGGAGGCGGTTAGTAGAGAGTACGGGCAGAACACACGTCCACGTGAAGAAAATATTGGGGGGAAGGAGAGGGGACACAGCAGAAGGACGTCACTCACACATTTGAAAAAAAGAAAGGACACCAACCACCATGAAGGTATTGCGCAGTCACCGACACTTTACGTTGCCTAATCAGGCCCAAAACTTGGGATATCTTTGTTTTTATCGAGCGTGAGGCAACGCATCAAGCGATTTTACTGTTGAGTTTGCTCACAGTTTGACACTGACGAGCTTTCCAACTGTACAATGAAGTCTCATTCCTCCGCACTATCCAAGTGATAATTTTGCAACACGCGTAGCACGTCGAAATTTGATCGGAAGCCTCGTTTTGTTTTCCAAACGGCCAATTGTGCAATCTTTTGTTCTCTGACAAGCAGTCGCATCTATTCAGCGCAGTTCCTTTCTTGAAGGGAAGTGCATGCGTCTGCGTTGCACCACAGCCGGCAAGTGTACACAGCCCTTGACAACGATCGACTGATAGCGCCACAGAAAGGGTAAAGTGCGCGGCTTCAGGTCCACCAATAGAAGCCCCGGTAAATTTCTTACTCTATCTCCTATCCGTGGGTTATAATGGTAGGTCGTATCGTATCCCAACGTATTCTCCACCCCCGACTTCGCAAATAGTAAACGCCTCCCGTATTTGCTCGAGTACAACTAGCACCCTACCACAGTTTCTTGCACACTACCATCATACCGGATAATGTTGACTGATATCGTCAGAATAATGGATATTGTCGGCTATTGTTGACTGATTTTAGCTAAGTATGGCCTAAGTTAATGTTGGATATGAAGCATACGTTGCGCAAATGATGGTGAATGCTCGCTAAATTGTGGTAGCTGTTGACTACTGTCGGGTGATGTAGGCTGCTTGCCGTTGTAAGAACGACTCTGTGTTGTTTTCAGTCTCAATCCATGGATGCTCTTGCATATAGAGAGACATCAAGCCGGAAATAGTACATCCAAACAAGCCCCTTGGAAATCCACGCACGCTGACTATTTCTCTCTCTTCTCTCTGACTTGACGGGTATCACCATCGTTAGGAAATCGGCAAGACTGACGACGTTGCTAAAGTGCTCATAGGACACGCATACAACAGTATATCACCAGTAGCTTGAGAAAAGTATAAAAAGGACTTAGCGAGACGGAAAGAGCAAGCGACGGTCAGGCGTCCAAAACGGACAACGATAGCGGTAGCAGTTCACTTCACGTTACTGCAACCCAGAATAATGCGCATGACAACGAACATCATTAAGACTACGTCCGCTCTTGCAGGTTTGTTGTTCTTAAGAACTGTGCTACTGCCTTTGTCGCCATCGACATGCCACAGCAACACAAGCTCTGTAGGAGACACCGTATTAGGTGGAGAGCTCTAGTCTGTAGTTTTGAGCGCCTGGTATTCTCTAGCGCCGCCTAAGCACGCCACTCGAGTGTTTTCGCATTCCGCGCTAATCGGAATGCCGCGCTGGGGAATGAAAACACGCGTGCACCTTTTACGCGACTGTGAAAGTGCCTTGTGAGCCACCGTATTAGTAGAGCCGTCGCTTGGTGGCGCTAGGTTACACACCTTTGCATAATAGTCCACTCTTCGCTGTGGCGTCAACACTTTTTGTTGTATGAGAGCTCTGGAATCTCAAGCCCTGCCTTCCTCCCTCCGTATTCAAAGCAGCGTGTCGGTGTTCATATTCACGCAGGCAAAAGAGTCTACCTACCAATAAACAACCTTGCTCACTTCCAACCATAAGAAGAGCGCCATTATATACGGAGAGGCTCAGTTTGCTTCTTCCTTCACGTGCGAAGTGTCATTATGAGCTCATTCACGGACGCATACCTTTCTAGCACCATGATCACAGAATGCCGGGCAACAAACGAATCAGGGAGGTTATACTCGTTAGTGTGGGCAGCCCACCTCACACATTATAAGGCATTCCTTTTGCAGCCAAGCTGTGTAGGCTGGGAGGTGGGAAAATGCGGCAATCCGTGAGTGCGCAGAAACTGTAATGAAGAAGCAATGTTAGCATGCGCTCTCGAACGGCCTCCGCGCTTGCACTAATATCTCTTCAGGTTTTGTCAGCATACGGATAATACACGCCGCAGCATCAATCGCTACCCATAAAGTCATTTAAGTGTTATTGATATCATGCAAGTTTGAAGCACGTTTCTCTTAAAGCTGGTGATAGAGAAATCAAAAGCTACAACCGAAGGTACTTTAATAGATCCCAGCTTGTGATAGACACCGGATCCGCAAATTTCAGCTTCCCTGGTTGAACCGGTGTATACGGAGTGTTCGGGAGGCAATTTTTTCTTCTTCTTTTTACCACATAAATCTCGCCTCCAAAAGAGAGCATCTTCTCGCTTACATTCATAAATTAAATAATGAATAATTGGTTGCGCAAAATTTACCCTTATGGATCCGTGAAGGATTTACCGTGACTTCGTAATAAATTCAGCCTGAAGCCAGCGCTCGTCCTACCTGTTGTTTTCGTATGTCCTCGTTCTTCGGCAGTGCGCAGTTATTTAATTCATCAAAGTGACATCGCACTCAGGCACAGGAAGCCGTACAGCGCGTGCAGTCTTTTCATCAAACTGCTGGGGTTCAGAGCTGTCGGAAGCGTTAAACGCTGAGTGGTGGAGATCTGTATGAGAAGATAGCCTCTGGCGCATAGTTTTACTTAGCGCGATTAAGAGACTTGAAAAGAGAAGACACGCTGGGACACACACGGGGATAGCGCTACAATCAGGATCATGAGAGTAGCAATGGGGGCTTGTTGATATCGCTTCTCGAATAGGTTTTCATACTAGCGGGTATGATAGCTTAGCGGGTATATATTAAATTTGCGTGATAGTTTATATGTCCTGCATTACGTCACTAATTTTCCCCCTCAGTTCTAGCTTAGAAATTATTTTACTGACCGAGAAACTTAAGTATTGTGATACCCGACAGTTAACATCCGATGCAGAGCATCGCATTAAAGGTGTACTGACACCAGTTTTTGAAGCTGACTTTACTCCGCCGCACAAATCTCCTGTATACGGAGACGGCTCTGAGCAAGTATGAAATTCGGGAAATGCTGTGAAGATATTTGAAGTCAATTTTCGCATGGTGCTCCTAGACATCGAAGCTGTTGTGACGTCATGCTACAGTATCAGGTCTGGTGACTTCACGCACCAGCATAGCTAGTTTTGATGATGTCAGGAATCAATGCAGGCAAAATGGTCGCTTGTGCGTCACCAGCGGAGCGACGGAGCGGAACGGCCGTGGAAACGTGCAATCTTGCGCGAGCACGTGACGAAAGGCTCATACCGTGTCTTGACGTCAGAGTACACTAGGAACCGAAACTAGCTTTTAAACACACGTTGTAGTTAATGTTAAAGGGCGCACTCACGCTACCAGTACACTTTCTAGGCTGTTGAGCGCATGGCCTTTCACTTGACGCAAAAAAAGAATGATGATTTTTGTGTCACGACCCTTTAATAATGCACTCCTTATCCACCTGATCTGTTATCATCCCTTTTCTTAGCACGGTGGCCTCAATGACCATCGGTAAGTGTGCGACTTTTTATCGTGATGTACGCTCGGGGGCGCCACCACCCACAGTGTCGTCGGCATTGGGTGTTAACGGTTTTCCAGTGATGTCGCGAGTAGCACTCCCTCCCTCATCAGCCTCCCTCATCAGACTATCGTGCTCACCTTCATAGAGACAGCGTCCACTGCGGAAACTTATCGCAAAGTGTTACGCCATTTTTCACCTTCTACCGCTATTCGCAACGGAAATTCCTTTATATATCTCATTTCCTTTGAGGCAAGTACTCCTTTATCTGTTCGAGGTGATACGAAGATCATATGATCTTTATATGAGCCCGTGAATTAGCCTTTGGACGAGGGTGCGAGCGTTTGATAAGGGTAAGCACCGCGGAACTTTCGCAAAAAAGATGGGGATCAATAATATTTCCTTTCCTTCATGGTGGCACCCTCATCCACGCCTTAATAATAAGAGGACAAGTGAATGACCCCTCAAGCGAATGAGGGTGCAGTTAATAAACGGGGACCCATTTCATTTTGAAAAACAAAAAGAATGAATGAAGGAAGCAAGATGACAGCAGTGATGGAGATGGTCAATACAAAAGAAAATCGTTTGCGTTATATAATAATGGAAATGTAACGACGTAGTGGTGGTGGTGGTAGGAAAACGTTACACTTATGGTGAGGGAACTTGGGTCACTTTAGTATTTCATAACTGAGCCTTTTGTAGAACTGCAATACACTACTGAAATCGAAGAAAACTTCATACACAGCAATACCTTATTGCTACTTACATGAGACGAACTACACTGTGTTCTCCCCGTACTTGCATGCATAGCGCACGAAAACACACACACACAAAAGAAAAGATCACAGCGAAACGTGACCGTCTGTTATATTTGGTAGTGTGTCTGCGTTTTCGTGTGGTGCGTTTATAAGCTTGAGCGACTATCGTCCAGCTAAGCTGAGGCTTATACTTCCGCGCCTTCCGGCCTATAATGCAACTATAATGCATTTCACTACAACGCAACCCGTGTTAGAAATTTTTCCTTAATATCATAGCGCAAGCAAACTGGGGAGAAATGCACACGGACACACACACGAACACACACACACACACACACACACCACACACACACAACACACACACACACACACACACACACAACCACACCACGGCGCAACTTGCCAAACGCATACGCACAAACGCATACACACAAGCGCACATATATTTATCTCTATTTTGTACATGCTGTATTGCCCCCCCCCCCCCTTACACAATGCCCCACGAGGGTGCTGTAAGATACTCATAAATAAAAAAACATACACAAACACACACGTAAACACACACGCGCGCGCGCCTTTCTTGTGTCCCCGATTATTTGCTCTACAGTCTTAATCAGAAACCATACCAAAAAGCCCGCATTGTAACTTTAGTCACGTTATGAACATATAAACAAAACTACGTATACTGTAGGATCCAGACGTAACGTTACGGCCAACTCCATCGTTTATTATACGATGTAATTACTCTCGTTAGGCGTTCAGCCATGTCTGGTTGAAAGCAATTTCGCGCCGCTTTACGTCACACACCTGCGGTGCTCGCTGTTCTTTATTATTGCCGCTCTAGATGTTTCCGAAACAAATTCAAGAACAATATTTTTCACCTCTTCTTTTTTCCCAAACGCTTCTCGGCTGAGCGCGCTTCATCCGCGTCGTCAATTTCCCGCATGGCTGTCCTGAAACTTTCATGTACCAGCAACGCCATCAAGTGGAGCACACCGGTTGAAAAAAAAAAAGAAGAAAAATAAAAGCAAACGGAAGAAGCCGTACTTTTCTGCGGTGTCAGCCACTCACGCGCTGTTGACGCCAGACAAAAAGCTTTAATTACGTTCAAAAAGACGCTATCGCGCATTATTTTGCAAAATTCTGCCTTACTGCTCGAGCGTTTCCCGTACACAGTGCTTGCCGTTATGTTCTAAAAAGTGAAATCTGATTTTCTCAAGCGTGAACAAAGAAAATAAATGCCACGAATGCCACTTATTGATGCTTTAAATCTCTTCACTGTTTCTTTTAATGCCGTGTTTTGCGGCGCGCTTATCGTTGTCAGGTCACTTCTTCCCTTTCCTTGTTGAATGAGTTGATTGTGAGCAATGTTGTGGCCGCTCGCACTACATTAAACGTAAACGCTTCGTTCATTGCGCGTTAATTAGGTCACCGCGTAACATTAACCGAACAACAAAAGAAGAAAGAAATACACAGCAGCGTGAAAACAGTTTGGGATGGCTGACCTCCTCGCGTGATTGTACGGCTTCAGTTGATTACCCGTTGACTTCGTATATGGCTGGTAATGAACGTGTTTATTTTCCTTTGCTGCACGCAACGCGTGGTAAAATGCGTAGGGTTTGCATGAAACCACTTCAATGTTTAGAGAAGCACACGGGTGAGCCTATGTGCATAGATTTATCTCGATAGTGTTATGCGCACTATATTGATGAAATTCGTACGCGGCGAGATATCGAACTGTGCTGATATTTTTCCCCCCATTTTTTTTTTAAATTCTTATAGCTAAGGTCGAAAACGCATTTATAGATAAGCGCCAAAATGACGACGGTGGTGTGATTTCGCCCGCCGTTTAGAAATGAGATGAACATGAAGCGTAATTTTTTTGTTCGCACGAAACTTGGAAGAATATGTTGATTCACTCCATTCCTCCGTGCGTCTCTACATTCATAATTGAAAATTTTGTTGAAGCGCACTAAAAAACAGACGGACAGACGTCTCTACGTCTCTGCGTCTCTACAGTTTTTCTTGAATTCAACATATATTCACCAGTTGATCTTCCTTATGCTTGTGATCAACATTTAGTGGCAACGAAATAAATATGCTGAGGAATACAGTGCACATGTAAGAGCTAAAATAGAACGGGAAATTGGGCAAGTTGGTTTAGCATCTCGAAACCAGTGCAGAATATACCAACACGAGTCAAAGACGACGACAGGGCAGGCCTTGTGTAGTGTGGTATTATTTTTTATTGTGTTGACGCCTTCTACGTTGTGTTTAAGATGTAACGGTGTTCCCAGAATGTCCTGCATTTTTTTCTCCCACGTTTTGAGCCACTACGGGGACAAGAGTATAAGCATTAACGTATTTCTTCCTGAACAGCTAAGTAAGACAGACAACACCACTGAGTGCTGTGTTACATTTTTGTTTTATGTTCTGTTCAGTCACAAAACAATGCACACACACATACACACGCGCACGCACGAACGAACACACAAACGCACGTTATTTACCTTTGTTTTCTTTGGGAGAAAAGCACAGTACGCACACACACACACACACCAACAAACATGCGCGCATGTGTGTTTGTTCGTGACAGCCTTTCCACAATTTCCTTTTTTTTATAGACAAAATAAAGGAAACGCATAATCGGATTGGTGTTGCAAATGCAAACGTAGCCTGGCGTGCAGCATCCATCCGCAATTAATAGCTGAGAGAAGCGTCACAAACCGTGCAAGAACAAAGCCGTAAGCGCATGTAAATAACACTGAAACAAATCTCTTGGAATACAATTACGTTGAAGTTCCGATGGCACTACCGAGCTTCCTTATGCGCGAATAATTTGATTGTAAGCTCGTTTAATGAAACAGCGGCAGCCGTTTCTACGAAACCTGGCTCGCATGCAAACAGTCCAAAACACACAGAGTACACAGAGGAAAACGCGACTGAACGACGGCGCGCTGTGCAGTCGTTTTCGCTTGTGCACGTTTTCGTCTGTGTACTTCTTTTTTTTTAACTCGCCTCTCTTCGTTTGACATCCTTCCATTCCGTTGTGTTTGCGCTGCACCGCCATCCACGCGCGGGGCTTTACGTTTCTTCTCGGATTTCAAACGCAGAAACCGGTCGAGCGAGACGAAGGTGGCGTTTGAGATCTTTGTCTCTCTCTCTCTCTGTTTTATTACATCTTCAGGAGAGCTCACCAAACAGAAAAAAAGAACAGATGAATAAAAGTAGAAGAGAGGGGTGAGGGGTGTCATGAAAAGACAGCACCGATGATAAGAGAACGCTACCGTGTTACCAAACGGGAACGACCGTTTCGTTTCTCACGCTTGTCTTTGAATTCACTTTGAAGGGGGAGCAAGGAGTCATACAGAGAGAGAGAGAGAGAGAGAGTAAGAGATAACGAAGGGAAAGAGGAAGAGGAAGGGAGGGGGAGAGCTGATTGGACGACGCTGCGGCAAGCGCAAGGAGGACGTTGCGGAGGAAAGACCGAGGCTGATGATCTGCTCCTTTGAGGTTTGCACTCTGTTCTATAAGGGCTGCTGATTCTTCATCTACGTGCGCGGCCGTTCATTTCAGCAGCAGAACGGGAGAAAGCGGCGCTAACCGCGCTCCCTCTTCTCCTACCTCGCCTTGTAGGAACGGTGGCTGCTTTAGCAAACAGGACGACGCTATTCGACTTTGATGAGCCGTGTCGCTCCTTCCCAATGTCCCAAAGGAGACGTGGACAGTACGCACAATGTTATCAAGTAACGCGCAGTAAGTTACGCGGATTCCCAGATAGCTGATGGTCTCGTGAGTGAGTTTCTTTTGGAAGAATAAAAACTCTTGTTAGCGGACGCAGGGATAAGAGTGGAGGGAGTGAGAATCGAGGAGCCTTGTCCTTTAGTTTCGGCCCTGCATTTTTTGATAGTTTTTTCAGCCGCGTCATTCTGTGGGCATCACAGGCATCGTAAGATTAAAATAATGAACGCCGTCGTATTCTTACTCGCTCACTCACTCACTCACTCACTCACTCACTCACTCACTCACTCGCTCGCTCGCCGCTCGCTCGCTCGACTCACCATCACTCACTCACTTCACCTCACTCACTCACTCACTCCTCACTCCTCACTCACTCACTCCACTCACTCACTCACTCACTCACTCACTCACTCACTCGTACGCACGCACACACGCTCGGCGCCTTCGACTTGTGACTGTGCAGTGTATACGCTGATATGTTGCTGCAGACTTCTGCTTGTTCTTCTGAATGGTTCATATCCTGAAAAATGACTAAGTTGCATTCCTGCGTAACAGGTTGACGTTAACACGCCGACAGCTCAGCGTTCGCATCACTTCGCGGTTCTTGCTTCCAACCTGAACGTTTTTCACTTAGTGGAACATACCTCCCTCGTATAGTCCGTTCGACAGCGCAGGTACACGCATTTTTAAAGACAAGTACTGGTGATGGGGGGAGTTGGTGCGTCATATTATTGTATCGCTTCCTGTCGCCTCTCCTTTCTCCTTCCTTGCTTATGACAATTTTATTCATGGCCATACTGCGTTGCGCTATAGCAGTACAAGAATATAGCACAAGAACAATAAGTGGTAACGATCTGTACATTCGTTATTCAAGGCCTCCTCCAGCGAACAGACGTTTTTCCTTAGACCTTTATGCGAAAATGCACGGAAGGCGTAAGTCGCGGAAGAAGTTCGCCGGTCTGCGAGAAAGTTGCGCGCGACGAATTTTTCGGCACTTCTACGCGTAAGATGCGGGCAAAAATTTACACAGTACCGAACGCACTCATTTGCAACGCAAGCGAGTTCGTTCGTCTCGGTGTTGCTGCATGGCGCAGCGAGTGCATCCAATTGCTCATGCGGTACGCGTTGGAAAAGAGAGATTTTGCACGATGGTTGAAGGCGTGTCACTCATGTTCGTAGTCGAGCAGCGCAAACTTTCTTTCTTTCTTTCTTTCTTTCTTTCTTTCTTTCTTTCTTTCTTTCTTTCTTTCTTTCTTTCTTTCTTTCTTTTTCTTTCTTTCTTTCTTTCTTCTTCTTTCTTTCTTTCTTTCTTTCTTTCTTTCTCTGTTCAGTCCTGAAACCATGTTCATGCAGCTCGATACGAATAGATGTTGACCATACTCACGTAACTAACCTTTAGGTGGCGCCACTGACATTTTACGATACCAAAGCAAATTTAGAAGAAAGAAAGAAGCGTGCAGTATGCATTGCCACTCACGGCTGTATTACGTTATAACGTTGATGTCGAATGTTTGCACCGAGTACGCAAAGGGGACTAATTTCGCCTAATAAAGTTTCCGGCTGAAACTATGTACGAAGCAAAGGAAAGAACTCCCGTGGCCGCGCAGTATATAGGTGCATGCAGCTAGTGTTCCCGTAGTGCCCATTTGCCAGCGAGGAGCGACGGAGAGTCGTACATTTCCGACGCGCTGCACAGAACTGGCGTGGAAAGTTCCAGGTCTGATCGCTCTGCAAACCCAGTCACGTACTTTTTGACTGTGCGTACGCGATCGAGTGGTCGAGCCGACATTTAGTCTTCGGAAGAGCCCCGGCTGATCCAAGCCGGCGATGCATTTGGAATAAACAGTTTGCGCGACTTCCGCAGGCAGCTGTTTAGAGCACGTCTACATGCTGGCGCTTCGCGAAACTCTAATACGTGACGTCCGACAGCACAGCATAAGTAATTTCATATTTCAAGCCGCGACCAGATGAATGTTGGCTCGGTTGAAGTGGCGGCTTCAATTTTGGTCGGCCTGATCTTGCCTAAAAGAGAGCGGCGTTTTGGCTCCGCAAATGCTAGGCGCGGAATAAACAGACCAACGTGCTCGTGAAGTGGAAGTGTAATTGCTTTCCCGTCGTGCTGAGGCGAGGAGCGCGAATAGAGCCTCGGAAATAGGAAGATAAAAAAAATGTATGCGGGGTATGACACAGCTGAAGGAAAGGACGCTGGCACTATTTAAATTACTGTACGCTCGAGCCACTCAAGAGCTAAGAATAGCCGGCGCCTTATTTTGTTGCACCGCCACCTCCTTTGAAATTATATCAATAAAAAATAGTATACTGCTGCTTTTCATAGCAGCTTATTTCCACCATGATACCATGTGTTCGTGGCAGATTAACTCCAAAACATATACCCTGCCTACTCTTGAAGTAGGGGTCACTGGAGCGTCGTTCGTGTCCTCCAGCCAATCGTGAGTGCTAGAAAGGAATCCCCCGGCTCCAAGAAGAGTGCTGCGCTGGAAAATGTCACCGTGTGATACGGCTGCAGGTAACGTAATATTGTTGTTTCTCCAGACCGCTGACATTGACTTACGGCGTTTTTCCAGCACTACAGGCGATCTTAGGGGTTGATTGATACAAATTGGTTATCGTAATAGCGCGAATTTAATACATCTGGCCGAATTCCAAAGCTCACTTACGAGCAATTGTCGCGTAAGAGAAATTTTGTCGCGTAAGTCGATTCACGAAGCGAAAAAACGTCGTAGAGCCGTCGTTATCACATCGGCCGCTGCGGTAAAGCACGCTGCGACTGTCAAGGAGCATGCCAGCGATGGTGATGCAGTTGCTATATTTGGTGACGTCACTGAAAAAGCTCGTAAGTGGATTCACGAAGCAAAAAAATTGCGCAGAAACAGCGTGGCTACGAGGAAATCCCAGAGTGGTCCGGACCACTCTTACGAACAATATGGCTGTTTAGAACATGCAACTGCGGCGGGTATCTTGGTGCCATGGCTGATTTTAAGCTAATTCACGCCATGTAAGGCTGCTTGGTGACTGCTGGCACGTTTTATTATTTCGGCGCTTTGAGTTTCGTGTGTTGTTTCGCTTGAACGCTATGCAGTATTGACACTCGTAATCGTCCAATAAGCTGTGAGTCGCAGTAATTAAAGAAGCCTATTGGTTGTCAATGGCGAAAATTATGCATGCAAAGGCTTGTGGTTGGATTAAAACAAAGTTCTACATGATGGTCGATGAAGTCGAAAGCGGTGCGGTATTTGGTCACATTTTTTTGTTATGGTTGTTGGTTGCGTCCTACTTCCTCCAATGAGATGTCCAACTTATGATGATGTACGCAGCATTGGTCGAATTACCACCAAAGAGGTTCAGAGGAGCACATCAGCTGCGTGTTATTGGTAATATATTGAACGGAGCATTTCATTAGCCATTATTAAAGCCTATTATGTGATTCCATAACTTGTCTAGTTGAATTGGCTTTAACTGACCAATAGGCACGATCTCCGAAATGCAGCTGTCGCTATGCACTTTGGGCAGATCCAGAGCGAGCTCGTACATTGCATATCACAGCATATTATAGATGTACGTGATTACGCACGAAATCACAAACAAATCGAGCTTTTCGACCTTCACTGTTCGGAAACCGAAACGGAACGCGTTAATGTGGCAAGTAGTCACAAAGAAATGACTCCAGTAATTTGAAATGACGTCGAAAATAAGTGCGAATGCTCACGATTCTCGAGTATAAACAAACTTTGCCGAATTCATGTCCCTTGATATTAACTGCCATTTAACTTGGCCTGAGAATATCAATAAAGGTGGCTTCACCCTCCCGCTCATATATGTTTTTGTGCTCAGAAGCGTCAGCTTGACCTGGAAATCATCGCGTAGATAAGGCGAAACCCCCGCATGAGGCTACTATCGTAGCAGACGACAAACGATAGCGACGACGGCTTGGGCGAGAGGTGCAACTCTATTGGTTGGGAAGCATACTCTCTACAACAGCCCATCTATGACGTTGACAAACACTTCTTTCATCGCGCGCTCCTGTCGTGTTCGTCATATCTCTTCCCCTCGCACATAAGAGAACTTTTTATCTTCTCGCGATCAACGCGAAAGAGCTTTTTCTAGTTGTCTTAGCGCCTACCCCTGCTGCGCAGTTTGTAAGAACAACATGGCGCCGTAAACTGTAGGTGTCGGCGCCGATTTTCGCAAACGCATGAGTTCCTTCAGCGTTCGACTGGATGTGCTGTGAATACCGCTGCTTTTCCGGTGCGCGCATCAGTGTGAAGACAGACGACAGTGTCTCTTGGTGCGCGGTGAAGCGTAGCGAAGCCTGTGCCTCGGTGTGTGTATGAAGCGGGGATCGGCGCCTGTGTACCGACGGTAACTAGCATTCGAGGAGCCTGCAGTGCGTGTTTGAGTGTCGGTAACAGTTCGTTTGCTTCGCTTCACAGTGTCTCAGTGAGTGCAGTGCGGCATTTCGAATTGACAACATTTCGGCACGTTACTTGAGTGATTCTGTGCTCGCACGGTAACGCATGAACACGCTCTGTGTTTGGTTCTTGCTTCGCCACGGTTAGCCCGTGCGCTTCTATTTTCTTGTGAGCAGTCCAGGCAAATGCAGTGTTTGGAGTGAAACGATGTGCGTTGTGAACAGTGGTGCTGTGTTGACATTTCCAGACTTGTGAAGAGGCTGTGCCCGTGTGACAGAATATAAAAGCGTTGATAACCGTGTTTCGTCCTACGAAGTTGCGATGGTGCTTTATGAGGGCTTTAAGGATTTGGCGCTGGGCTTGGCGTTTTTCTTTTTTTAACTCGTTGCTTCTCCTTTTGTGATACCGTAATCCGAACGTCATAACGTGTCGAACGAACCGAAGTCGCACGCCGAACATTCTCCTGTAAATGTGGCTGCTTTTCGCAGTACGCCTTGACTGTTCTCCGGTGAAAACTTGACTTGTACCTGGCAGCGAAAGCACGTGAACGTCACGCTTCGATCCGGACAGAACACACTTCTCACTAGTGCTTGCCTTGGATGAAGTCGTAGACCAGCACCTGCTAACTACAGTGTTTCAAGTGCATTTGTCCTGTCGTTTTGCTCGGCACTGGAGCCTTGACTACAGCGGCCCACGCCGATTCTCACACGCTTCACCATGGACGTACACGTCTTGCTAGCCTTGCATTTCTACGTCAACGCAGCTTCCATCCACAGACGTCTTTTGCCTGTGGCTGCAGAGCACATTGGATTCCCGATGACGCTGACGGCTGCTAATATCGTTGTGCCATCGGTGAGTTGAACTTGCACAACTAATTTCGTTGTTATTCGTGTAGCGCTATAACGTACGTTTGTAGTTTTTTCATCCCAGCAGATGTAATGTCACCCCATGTTAATTTCCAGTACGAAAAATGTACTACTACCGCTTTGTATATACGTATATATGGCCAATATCATATATTGCAATATGAGCAAGTACACCAGCATTGTTTATGATTTGGGTTAAGCAGGTTATTATCTGGTTATTAAGAGGAGCCTGTCTGTTTACCACGCTTGACAGTTGAGATAAAAATAATTGATGCGAATTTATTTTCCAGGAGCCATGAAGCACTTCTTCAGGATTCCCTTTATATTGCAAAATTACTTGTATAGAAGATTACTGCTGTGGCAGCACTATACTTTACAAGGACATACATATCTTGCGGTATGTAAAGCTTACATGGGGCTTCAGTTTTTGCAATTGAATATAGCATATTTGATAGCTTTGACTAAGTGATGTTACTGCCAATATGTATTAAAGCGCTTTCAATGATGGTTTTTTGAATATATCGTATTTGGCCCTTCACAGATCGCAGACTCGTAAGGTCCTGGATCCATCGATTGCAAGCATGGCAAATCAAGCCACCTTATGACTTGAGCACCTGTACAGAAATAGGAAGGACTTGTGCTCCCTAAATGTACAAGTCTTTCGCATGGTAGGGGTGTCATCATCCAGCCGCCGACCTCAAAGGGCCTGGAAGCACGCATGGCAGCCTCATCTGAATGGACTGTGCTCTTCCTGGGAGCTTCAAGGGCAGAAAACTGCCTAATGGCTGGTTGCTAGGTTAGTTTTTTTTTAAGTACAGATGGTACAGTAAACACCGGTTAATGTACACACCTTCACAACCCAAACATTGTTAGTAACAGTGGATGCTTGTATTATTGTCCACGCACCATGCTAATTGGACACTTAGGAGAAGCAAACTATGATGGAATTGACAATGTCGCAAGTGTAAAGTCTGCAGCTTATGAATTTTACTTCATACATGTGAGACTGGAAAGTTGTGCTTTTGAAATACACAGATACTTTTATGGCTTATTGAGCTCTTGTGCTTGTGACGCACTCACTGTATCAAGTGCTCTGTATGGAAATAGCAAGTGGGTGAAAATCGCCTGGCTGTTCGCAACATGCATGGAGAAAGAGCTCAGGCAACACAGGAGCAGTAAATGCGCATTTTTTAAAAAGCTCATCTTTTTTTCAATGTTGTTGCATATGTTGCATTTCCGTCGTACATGTTCTCAGCACATTGCATAGTCTCACGTTAT